>NW_011494753.1:7421107-7428938 GCF_000754665.1 Bison bison bison
TGGCAATCTTGATTCCAGCTTGTGCTTCCTCCAGCCCAGCGTTTTTCATGATGTACTCTGCATATAAGTTAAATAAGCAGGGTGACAATATACAGCCTTGACATACTCCTTTTCCTATTTGGAACCGGTCTGTTGTTCCACATCCAGTTCTAATTGTTCCTTCCTGATCTGCATACAGATTTCTCAAGAGGCAAGTCAAGTGGTCTGGGATTCCCATCTCTTTCAGAATTTTCCACAGTTTATTGTGATCCACACAGTCAAAGGCTTTGGCATAGTCAATAATGCAGAAATAGATGTTTTTCTGGAACTCTCTTGCTTTTTCAATGATCCAGTCATTAGAGAAATGCAAATCCAAACCACAAGATACCATCTCACACCCGACAGAATAGCTACTATGAAAAAAAACAGCAAACAATTTTAGGCAAAATGTGGAGAAACTGGAACCTTTGTGCATTGTTCAGGGGAATCTCAAATGGTATTTCTGCTATGGAAAACAATATGGTGATTCCTCAAAAATGAAAAAAATATAGAATTACCATATGATCCAGCAATTCCACTTCTGAATATAAACCCAAAAGAACTGAAAGCAGGATCACAAAGAGATATTGGTACACCAAAGTTCACAGGAGCATTTTTCATAATAGCAAAAACATGGACGCAACCCAAGTATTTATTAACAGGTGAATGGATAAGCAAAATATGATATATACATATAACAGAGTATTATTCAGCTTTGTAAAGGAAGCAAAAATATACTGCAACATGGATAAGCCTCGAGGACATTATGCTAAGTGAAATAAGCCAGTCACAAAAAGACAAATTACTGTATGATTCCATTTACATGAAGTACTTTGAGTAGTCAGAGTCATAAAGACAGAAAGCATTATTGAGGTCCCATTTTGGTTGAACCAAGGAGTCCCATCTTGGTTGCCTGGGACTGGAGGGAAAGGAAAATGGGGATTTGTTGTTTATTGTCGACAGAGTTTGCTCCACAAGATGAAAAGAGTTATGGCGGGGGGGACTCCCCCAGTGGTCCAGTAGTTGCAATGCAGGGGACATAGGTTCGATCCCTGGTCGGGGAATCAGGATCCCACATTCCACGGAACAACTAAGCCCAAGGGCACTGCAACTACTAAGCCTGTGAACTACGACTAGAGAGTCTACAACTAAGACCTGACGTAGCCAAATAAAGTAATTAATTTTTAAAAATTAAAAAGAAAAGATTTATGGGGATAGATGGTGGTGATTGCTGCACAACACGAAAGCATTTAAAACCACTGAACTGTATACTTAAAAATGGTTAAGATGATAAATTTCATGTTATGTATATTGAGCCACAAATTTTTTAAAAGACACTAAAAAGAGAGAATGGGAGGAAAGAACTTTGTGATGGTGAAAACAGATGATTCTTTTAAAAAAAAGTGACAGAAATCAGAATAGTGGTTCACTGTGGTAAGGGAAAAGAATATCAAGGAAGGAGTCTGAGGAAACTGAAGCAGTAAGAAAAAATATTCTAAATTTTCATAGGGGTATGGATTATACAGGTATATGCATTTGTCAAAACTCACTGAACTATATATTTTAGATCTATATGTTTTACTGTAACACTGAAAATTATACCTAATTTTTAAAAGTTTTTTAAAAGATCACAATTAATTTTATTTTAGATCATTCAGCTAGCAAAATTTTAAAGTCTAAAAACACCAAGTATTGTAGAGACTGTAAAACAACAGGATCTGTTACACACTAATGGTAGAAGGATAAAATGGGGCAATCACTTTGGAAATAAATTTTGGATTATCCCTTTAACATTTAGTACCATATAACCCAGCAACTCCATTCATAATTACATAGTGCAGGAGAATCTCTTGCACATGAACTATTATAAGAGTCATGTATAGGAATGTTTCTTGCATCAGTGTTCAAATTAGCAAACACCTGAAGACTGAATTTTTTATCACTCAATCCCAGAAATAAATAGTGTGATAACTAAGGTTATCAGGTTCAAACATTAAAGATGTCTTTATGTTTTAAAGACAACTCAGTTTAAGTATATATATATTATCACTTTGTTCAATGTGTGTGTGTATACAGTATAAATCCAAAATTAAGGCACAGAATTAAGGTACTATAATGATTTTTTTAGCATATTAAAAAGCAGAGATATCACTCGGTCGATAAAGGTCCTTTGAGTCAAAGCTAAGGTTTTTCCAATAGTCACGTACAGATGTGAGAGCTGGACTATAAAGAAGGCTGAGCTCTAAAGAACTGATGCTTTTCAACTGTGCTGTTGGAGAAGACTCTTGAGAGTCCCTTGGATTGCAAGGAGATCAGATCAGTCAGTCCTAAAGGAAATCAACCCTGAATATTCACTGAAGGACTGATGCTGAAGATGCAACTCCAATACTTTGGCTACCTGATGCAAAGAGCTGACTCATTGGAAAAGACCCTGATGATAGGAAAGGTTGAAGGCAAAAGGAAAAGGGGGCAGCAGAGGATGAGATGGCTGGATGGCATCACAAACTCAATGGACATGAGTTTGAGCAAACTCCGGGAGATAGTGAAGCACAGGGAAGCCTGGCATACTGCAGTCCATGGGATTGCAATGGGTCAGACACAACTGAGTGACTGAACAACAACAATGATTTTTTTTTTTTTAAGGTAGAATTTATTCTTTAAACATGGCTTTTAGGGAAGTAAAGACGGGAACTTATCTAAATGTTGGTTACATCATTGACACTATACTCATACACAAAATATCCTGCAGCTGTGAACACAAATGAAGTAGATCTAAGTATGCAGAAAGATTTCCAAGATATGGAAATAAGTTGAAAAATCAAGAAGTAGAACAGTACATTTTCACAGATTAAAATGAATTCCATAAGATATTTTAAATTTTATATATATATTTGCAAAAACAATTTGAAAGCTAATAAACTACTAACGGTACTTTCTTCTGAAGAGAGGGACAGAGGATCTAAGGTGAAAGAAAGACTTATTTTTCACTGTAAATCCTTTGGTACTATCTGAATTTCTGACCATGTACCTGTTTTTCAATTTACTTGGAGGGAAGGGAAAAAGATGCTCTCAAAATACTTTATGTTCTGACAAGCAACTTCTTCATGCCTCACAGGAGGGGAAGAGCCAAAATAATCTTGAATAAGAACAAAATAGGAGAATTCAAAATAGGAGTATTGTGAATTAAATACTACAAAATCTATAGTAATCAGACAATGTGGTACTAGCACAAGAGAAGATGTATAAATCAATGGAATGTATTTGAAAGTCCAGAAATAGCTTCCCAGGTGACACTAGTGGTAAAGAATATGCTTGCTAATGAAGGAAACACAAGAGACGCAGGTTTGACTCCTGGGTCCAGAAGATCCCCGGGGTCTGGAAGATCCCCTGGAGTAGGAAATGGCAACCTGCTCCAGTGTGCTTGCCTGGAAAAATTCCATGGACAGAGGATGCAGGTGGCCTACTCTCCTACTCCATGGGGTCTCAAAGAGTCAGACATGACTGAACATGAGCACGATATTCATTAAGGGCACCATGCTAATTCAATGGCCTAGGACAACTCGGTATCTGAACATGCAAAAGAATGAAGTTGAGCCTCTACTTCACATCACATATAAAAATTAACTCAAAATAAAACACAGATCTAAATTTAAGATCTAAAACAGTAAAACTCATATTTGAAAGAAAATACAAATTAATCTCCATTACCATGGATTTCTTAGATAAAACACCAAAATCATAAGCGATAAAAGAAACAGATAAATATAAAATCTTTGTGCTTCAAAGAACAATACTGAGAAAGGGAAATGACAACTCACAGAAGGGGAGAAAATATTTGCAAATCATATATTTCATAAGTGACTTTATCCAGGATATATAAAGAACTCTTACAATCAAAGAATAACCTAATTTTTAAATGGGCAAAGGATTTGCATAGGCCTTTCTCAAAAAAAGATATACAAATGGCCGTTAAGCACAAGGAAAGATATTCAGCATCACCAGCCATTAGGGAGGTACAAATCAAAATCACAATGAGTGGTTGACAACCATTAGAATAGCTGTAATTAAAAAAAAAAGAGGACAATAACAAATGTTGGTGATGATATGGCAAAACAAATCATGTACTGCTGGTGGGAATGTGAAGTGAAACGGTCTCCTTGGAAAACTATTTGGCAGTTCCTCAAAATACTAGACATGGATTTACCAAATGACCCAACAATTCCATTCTTAGGTATATAACTGAGAGAAATGAAAACATGTACACACAAAAACTTATACACAACTGTTCATAGCAAAATATTCATAACGAAAATGTAGAAACAATCTAAATGTTCACCAACTGATGAAGAAATATGGTATATACATATTGCAGAGTACAGCTCCTGACCAAGAAATCCACCTGTGACTTTTCCAACCCAGCCAAAAATTACTACGAAGGCCCCAGCAGACCTCACATGGGAAACCTGCCCTTCCCTCACCAGGTTTGGTGCACAGCCAACACACTGCAGTCTCTGAAGAAAGTTGCGGTCAAGGATGCAGACCCCCAGGTTGACCATGCTCTTTAGCACAGCTGCATCCCTAGCCCAGGTATATTCTTCCAGAAGTTTCTTTAATCTGTGGCCTGCAGCTGAGGTGCTTCTTCTGCGATCTTCATATTAGGAAGGAAACATTAGAGATACTTTTTCTCTACTCTGACTCAATACTTTTCCACTCCAGTCCTTCCATCTCAGCCTCCAAATAGCCGTGGGTCCATAAAACTGCAGGAACTTTTTGTTTAGTGCTCCCTCAGCTGTGAGAGGACTCCCCTCGCCACTCCCCCACCCCCATACTGATTCTCCTCAGTGAGAGGACCTGTACTTTCTCAGGTGTAGCCTCTTGCTTATACTATCTCAGTAAGTGAATAAAGGCTAGACCATCACTTTCATTTTGGAATGTTGTTTTTAACCAGCTACTCTTGACACTTGGAAGCTCAGTACTACCCCTACCCTCAACCCCACCTCTCCCTCTGTCTCTCTCTCTTAAGTCAGCTAAATCCCTGACACATATAATAGAATATTATTCAGCCATAAAAAGGAAAGAAGGACTGGTTCATGATGAATGAACCATGGATGAACCGTGAAAACTTTATGCTAGATGAAGAAGTAAGTCACAGAAGACTACACATTGTACGATTTCATTTATACGAAATGTCCAGAATAGGCAGCCCCACAGAAAAAGTAGATTAGTAGTTGCCTGGGACTGAGTAGAGGGAGGAATGAGAAGTGACTGCTAATGAGTACTGATTTCTCTTTGGAGTAATGAACATATTCTAAAATTAGACTGAGATGATAGTTGCATAACTCTGTAAATTTAATTAAATACCAAATTTAAATAAACAAGTGAATTTTATGATATGTAAATTATTTCTCAGTAAAGCTGTTTTTTTAAAATGTTAGTTTCCAACATTCTCAGAGAACCAGTGAAATGAAAAATGGATAAAAGCAGAATATACTGCTTTGTAAAGGAGTTTGTAAAATATCCTTTAAACAATATAAAGGATATTTACATTACTCAGAGTACTGAAGATATGCTTCAGTACTCTGAGTCATGGACTAACATGATGACATTTATCTTTTAGAAAAAGCACCCTTATAAGTGTGACAAGAATGGCTTAGGGTGGAGCTGGATTCAAGGTGGAAAGACCAGATGACAGGCTTATAATGGTATATTTTAAAAAATCAAAAGATGAAGAAGATTTGAGCCAAGACACATAAGAAAAGGAAAAGGGCTTTGATATTATTGTTGGAGTAGAACACCAGCCACAGAAATCAAACACTAACATACTAAAGGATATATCCTTATTTTATAAGCCCCCCCCAAACAGTGGGAACTAAAGAAAATAATCAGCTCCAAGAGAACAGAGTGGTAGAAAACTCTTAATAACAGAACTATTAAAGTAGTTACCAGATATTGTAATCTATGCCTTAACTAATTAAAGGTTTGCCTTTAAGAATATCAGATTATAATGCAAATATCTTTCTCAAGTGTGTGTCAGAGAACAGCTGTGTGAACCCCATCTTTGAGTATGAAAAACAAAGTAAAAATTCACTCAAAACTATTTTAATCACTAGAACCAGCTCCTTTCATATCAATCAAATGTCCTACAAATTAAAAGTAAGCATGCTATATATATAGCTTTATAATAAATAGTATTTGCTTCCTATTAAAACTCAGAGGAAAAGACATTAAATTTATAAAGCCTTAAATTTTTCAGAAACAATTATTTCTCATTATAAATACATTTTAAAAGACAAGTGTATTCATAAAATATCTCACCTTGGGTTTTCAGAAAAATCCACAGAAAAATATTTATAGCATAAGTTCCAGTTTAGGCAGACACCTGAATTGAAAAAAAAAGGAAAACGATAAGTCAATATGACTAAATCTGAGTAGAGAACTTAATATTTTCAAGAGGAGAAACCTAACTTGACTGTTCAAATTTTATGTTCAAGTTGTTCTTTAGAAACCTGTAGACTGTCAAGGATATTAATTCTGCTAAACTTTCTATTATCTATAATTATTTAACATTTTGAAAACTCTTGAAATTAAAAAAAAAAGAGTATCAAAACATATATTAACAAGGGGTGAGGGGAATCAAGAGGAATATTTTTCTTTTACCTGCTCAAGTTTTCAAAAGAAAAGGCATTTTCTAAAAGTCTGCACTCCCTATAAAATCACCATTATGACCTCCCATCCTCACAAAAATGACAGTACTCAAAATATCTGAAAATGAAAAAGTAAACCAACAGCATGTGTTTATAAAACTTAAAAGGGAAGAGTATATGAAACAAATGGCTAATAAACTATGAAAACTCATCTATATTGGCCAAGGAAATCAAATTGATATCATCTTTCATCAATAAAATTAGAGTTGTTTGTAAAATAAGATGTTAGTCATTAGTGCTGTTCCAGTTCTCCTCCTTCTGAGACTCACAGTAGAATTGCACTTCACTGCTCTGTTTCATCTCTGTTTGGGCTATGTGACTTGCTTTAGCCACTAAAATGTACATAGACATATGAGATACTATCAAGCATAAGTTTCAGGAAAGAAAGTGAAGTCGCTCAGTCGTGTCCGACTCTTTGCGACCCCATGGACACCAGGCTCCTCCGTCCATGGGATTTTCTAGGCAAGAGTACTGGAGTGGGTTGCCATTTCCTTCTCTAGGGAACTTCTCGACCCAGGGATCGAACCCAGGTCTCCCACATTGTAGACAGACGCTTTACTGTTTGAGCCACCAGGGAAGTCCACAAGTTTCAGGAACCAGTACACAATTGGAAGGCCTACCCAAGTAACAAGATGGAGCTCTGATTAGGATGGTTCACTAAATGACTCCAAAGAGAAAGAGAGAAGACATTGTTGATATGTGTTAGACATGTAGCACGAGCAAAAAATAAACTTTGTTGTATTAAACCACTGAAATTTGGAGGACTGTTACTATAGCATCAGTTCAGTTCAGTTCAGTTCAGTCGCTCAGTCGTGTCCGACTCTTTGCGACCCCATGAATCATAGCACGCCATGCCTCCCTGTCCATCACCATCTCCTGGAGTTCACTCAGACTCATGTCCATCGAGTCGGTGATGCCATCCAGACATCTCAACCTCCGTCATCCCCTTCTCCTCCTGCCCCCAATCCCTCCCAGCATCAGGGTCTTTTCCAATGAGTCAACTCTTCTCATGAGGTGGCCAAAGTATTGGAGTTTCAGCTTCAACATCAGTCCTTCCAATGAACACCCAGGACTGATCTCCTTTAGGATGGACTGGTTGGATCTCCTTG
>NW_011494753.1:7429038-7442032 GCF_000754665.1 Bison bison bison
ACAGGTCCAAGGGACTCTCAAGAGTCTTCTCCAACACCACAGTTCAAAAGCATCAATTCTTCGTTGCTCAGCTTTCTTCACAGTCCAGCTCTCACATCCATACATGACCACTGGAAAAACCATAGCCTTGACTAAACGGACCTTTGTTGGCAAAGTAATGTCTCTGCTTTTCAATATACTATCTAGGTTGGTAATACTTTCCTTCCAAGGAGTAAGCGTCTTTTAATTTCATGGCTGCATAATCTACCACTATACTGACAGCCACTAATGATAATGTAATACAATTACATAATTATAATAATACAATGATGCCATATAATGGGCATCTTTGCACACAGTTTGTGGCAGTGTAAATAGGTAAAATCTTCCCTGGAAAGCAATTTTGCAATGCACAAGAGCCTTAAAAAGTTAAAACCATTTGATCTAGTAACTTTTTCTTTTAGAACTCTGTCCTAAATAATAAAAAATCCAAACAAATATTTATATCATAGCACATTTATGACTGTAAAGAAGTGGAAACAAACTAAATGTTCAACTGATTGTTTAATAAGTTAGAATAAGCAATCATTAAAATTATGTATCATAAATGCTTAATGACTAGTAGAGGAAACTGTGTGAACTTTATTATCTGTTCAATTTTTCTGTATATGCAATTGTAGAACAGACACAACTAATCCATAGCAACAGAAAGCAGGCCAGTTGTTACAGTAGCAATGTTGTTGAAAGAACTAACTACAAAGGTGTTTAAGAGAAACATTGATGGCAATGTTCTATGTTTTGATTGTCGTGGTGACCATAGAGATATATACATTAGTTAACACTCATCAAACTATACTGCACATTAATCATAGCTTACTAAAGTTGATTTTTAAAATAAAATTAGAAAATGCTTAATGACAGGAAAATGTTCATCTACTGAGTAATTTGAATTATGTATAATGCATACATGAGCACAGAAAAAGACTAGAACTACCCACTCCAGTGCTCTTGCCTGGAGAATCCCGGGGACGGGGGAGCCTGGTGAGCTGCCATCTATGGGGTCACACAGAGTCGGACACGACTGAAGCTACTTAGCAGCAGCAGCAGCAGCATGATGTCAGTAGTACTTTACATAAAGATTATAGGTAATTCAAGTTTTTCCATATGTTTTGTACTTTCAAAATGCTCCGAGTAAGTATGTACTTTTATGTTTATGTTAATGGCATTTTATGGAGAACCAAAGTCTGAAACCTAGAATCAGTCTGAGGATTTATTAATTTATCCATTCAGTATTGACTGCATGCCTCCATGTACATACAGCAGTCTGTGTGGCTACAGTTATGCTTCTGAACCTGGGTGCTGTTTTCCCAAGGTTCAGTTAGATGTGCCAATGAAAGTACAAGCATCAACAATCTGCAAGCCACATCTGTTTATCACCTTTACACCAGCAAATGACAGTTAGGTCATGACTATTTCTAAGAATTGTATGCATTAATGATTATTTATTTACCTAGTCTTTCTGAAAATAAGCTTAAAACTTCCATAATATTTAATATTGACATGTATTGCTTTGAATTTATGTATTTTAATTATATTTATGAATATTATAATGATTATATGCATTGATAAATATTCATTAAGTTTTTTATTATTTAATCATTTATTTAAACAATTAAAAGCTTTTACAAATATAAAAATCACTACAGTGTTTATACTTATAACATTAATAGTTCAGTTCAGTTCAGTTGCTCAGTTGTGTCCGACTCTTTGCAACCCTATGAATCGCAGCACACCAGGCCTCCCTGTCCATCACCAACTCCCAGAGTTCACTCAAACTCACGTCCATCGAGTCAGTGATGCCATCCAGCCATCTCATCCTCCGTCATCCCCTTCTCCTCCTGCCCCCAATCCCTCCCAGCATCAGAGTCTTTTCCAATGAGTCAACTCTTCGCATGAGGTGGCCAAAGTACTGGAGTTCAGCTTTAGCATCATTCCTTCCAAAGAAATCCCAGGGCTGATCTCCTTTAGAATGGACTGGTTGGATCTCCTTGCAGTCCAAGGGACTCTCAGGAGTCTTCTCTAACGCCACAGTTCAAAAGCATCAATTCTTTGGTGCTCAGCTTTCTTCACAGTCCAACTCTCACATCCATACATGACCACTGGAAAAACCATAGCCTTGACTAGACGGACCTTTGTTGGCAAAGTAATGTCTCTGCTTTTCAATATGCTATCTAGGTTGGTCATAACTTTCCTTCCAAGGAGTAAGCGTCTTTTAATTTCATGGCTGCAATCACCATCTGCAGTGATTTTGGAGCCCAATATAGCAGAAAAATATAAATGAAACACAGAAAGAGATAAATGTGGCAATGAAGATAGCATTAAACAAAAAGAACCAGGAGTATTAGGTTAATCAAATAGAAACATACAATGATTTAACTTATAAGCTATAATCAATAGGGAAGGATCTAATAGGAAATATTTGTCACAGAGCATGGCAATTCAAGATAGTGGGGACAGGAGTTAAACACGAAAAAGTGTACTACCTTCTCACGTCAGAAAGATCTAAGATGCCTACTCTACTACAGGGAATACATACGAAGCAAAAAAACTGGAGCAAACATAAATGAGAGTCTGATTCAAAAACAATTTTAAACCAATGGGCACAGGGATTAAATCATTATGCTTAGTTACACCTGTATAATATATTGCTTTCTCAAGTTTGATCTTTGGACTTATTATACGTTATATCCAAAAAACACTAAATTGTTCATAGTTTAAAATAAAATACAAATACTACATTATTTATACTAATAATCATTAAGAAGTGCTAGAGCAATGTGTATTTATCAAGATATAGCTATTAAATATCAGAATAAAATAGTCTTAGACATCAAAGATATAACACAAGAAATATCTAGGAATTAATCAAAAAATGAATAAAATATTTGAGACATCAGGGAGCTTTCACGGCACTTAGAAATGAAGGACATAATCTGAAACACAAAATTATCAAGATGCAAGAAAATGAATAAACAATTTTCGATGAGTATTGGCTTCCTGATCTTTAGAAAATATGTTATAACTGTGTGTACGTGTGTGTGTGTTAGTCGCTCAGTCATGTAAGACTCTATGCGATCCCATGGACTATAGCCCACAAGGCTCCCCTGTCCATGGAATTCTCCAGGCAAGAATACTGGAGTGGGCTGTCATTCCCTCCTCCCGGGGATCTTCCTGACCCAGGGATAGAACCCAAGTTTCTTGCCTTGGAGGCGGACTCTAGTGTTTGAGCCACTAGGGAAGCCCAAAATTATAAGTATTCTATAAAAATACAGGCAAATGGAAAAACCCTATCACCAAGCTGGTCTTGGTTTCTAAATTTTAGAAACCTTAAGTAATAATTGCCCCAGTTAACAAAATCAAGGGCTAAACTACGGCCTGGCAGCCAAATCCAGTCCATTCCTATTTTTACCTGGCCCCTGACAATGATTTTTACATTTTTAAGTCAGTTTAAAAAAAAAAAAAAAAGGACTATGCAATGGAGACAGTATGTAGCCATAAAACTCAAAATATTTACTATCTCACCCTTTACAGAAAAAATTTTGCTAACCTCTGAACTAAACAATTCATAACCAGGTAAAACAGGTCACAGTGGCAGCTCTAATCCAAATTTCCAAGTGTGCCATGGTATCACAGTACATTACAACTAGAAGGAAGCCCTAACATCATCTTTCCTCTGCAGCATGTTACAAAGGAAGTGCCTAGTCTTCCTGGCCTCCCATCTCCTAAACTCAAGCACTTTACATTCCATCACAACACTGGCTCCCTTTTCTTCTGTGGAGTAATTTGAAAATAAAAGAGAGGTGTAGTAGAGTAAATATGCTTTCCTCCAACTCTCCACTGAGCCCTAACAGTCAAATTGACCAAAATGAGCTACTGATAACCATAATTGACCAGCTCAGCATCAAGGGTCATTTCTATTTTCTCAGCTTCATCTCTTCCTACAATATTCACATATCCTCCATACCAAGCAAATAAACCTACTCAACATTCCTGAAAAAGTATCTTGTTCTTTTTGTCCTGAGGACCTTGGTTTATGCTATTTCCTTCTGTGGACAAATCCTCTTTTCTCCACCTATCCAAATTCCTACCATCTTTCATGGCCCAATTCAACATTCATGACACTTTCAAAAAGTTTATAATTCTATAGAAAACATAGGTCAGGTTCATTCAAAAAAGTAAAAAATAAATATCCCCAAAGGTGTAACAAACAAAATGTTATAGAAATTCCAAAGAATAAAATATTAAGGGAAATGTTAGCTAAGGTTTTGAGAAAGCCTTTGAATAAGATGTTAAAGGACACAGGAAAAGAGGGCATTAAAGAAGTGGAAATGGAATGACCAAAGGTACAAAAGGAGCAATTTGTTATGGCAAATATTCTATTTTTTTGTTTCCCTAGATATGGTTCTAGCCAAATGATGGCATATATAATGTTGTTAATTTCTAAAGAAACTGAGCTACCCAAAAAGTGAAATAAGTTACAAAAAATCACAGATGTAGTATGTTGGTTAAGGTAATCAGTTTTCAAAAAGTAGACAGTCTATACCTTCTTAAAGTTTTCCATTAGCCTTTGTAAACAACAACAAGAAATACAACATACCTGCTAAACCAAATACAAATTCTGTGCATTTAAGGTTGAATCTGTCATTTTCATAACGTTAAGCACACCCAACGGAGAAGGCAATGGCATCCCACTCCAGTACTTTTGCCTGGAAAATCCCATGGACGGAGGAGTCTGGTGGGCTACAGTCCATGGGGTCGCTAGAGTCGGACATGACTGAGCAACTTCACTTTCACTTTTCACTTCCATGCATTGGAGAAGGAAATGGCAACCCACTCCAGTGTTCTTGCCTGGAGAATCCCAGGGACGGGGAAGCCTGGTGGGCTGCCGTCTCTGGGGTCGCACAGAGTTGGACACGACTGAAGCGACTTAGCAGCAGCAGCAAGCACACCCAAAGAACTGAAAGTTTTCACTTTTTAATTATTTTAGCTTCCTTTCTACTGAGTAATTTTATTCCATGGACAGCAAATTTTGAATAGCTCACTCCATACCTAGGGCCCAGTAGATGCTATCTACATACTTTTTGAATTGATATTGGAATATAATATACATTTCACTGAAAATACTCATTCTAATTATTCAGAGTAATAGAAAGTGGAGAGAAAATAAGTAACGTTGATTGAAAACGCTACAAAAATGAAGCCATAAATAAACTATCATTTCAAAATCTTCCTTTAAATAAATAATCTATTAATATTTACCAGTATCTCAAACCTTTATTGTAGCCTTTGTTGTAACACTACACACACATCATCATCAAGACAGTCATTTTTGCTAAATATAGCTTTAGGGAGAAAAATCACATAATTTGATACCCAGAAAAATGCCAGTAGTTCACCTTTGTATTCTTCACAATTCTTAGCACATAGTGGTGCTTTCAAATCATTCATTGAGTTGAACAGTCATAGAGCAAATGTTTACTCTGCTGTCCATGTAAGTTCATTATATTTCATAGGTATGAGTCATGAGCTCTGACAACAAAAGCAGAACTTACACCACTACAAATCCTTGACATATTTCAAGAGCTCTCAGAAACATGAAGAGATATCCATGGATATATTCCCTAAATTATGCAAGTATAAGAAGATACACCCACTCACTGTTGTAGATTTGCTATATTTAGATGACTCTTGAATTGAATTATTCAAGCATATACCAATACAGCATTGAAGGGGGTCCACATACTTGCTCCTGACAGTCTGGAAACAAAAGCTCCTATTCAGATAAAAGATGACAGGCAACAGGAATCTGACAGGCCAGTAATTTACTTCCTTTTCTGCACATTGGAATTTGTAGGCCTCCACAGTCATTAAGCAAAATTAGTTTCATGATGTCAGCCAAAAAGCCTCATGGGCAATAGTTTTATGTCATTAAAAAACCCACCAACCTCAATCTGTCTGAATTTGTGTTTGCTCATTAGAAGCCTCTCAATGAATCAGCAGAGTTTTTTCATTGCACTCTTGCTCTATCAATGCTTGGTGTAGCCCCCAACTGTAACAAATTCCTATTCTCCCTTCTTTCCCTACACCGAAAATAATTTAGATATAGTTGAAGAAGCTAAATATCAAATAGTCTAGCAGTTCTTTACCAATAATGGATCAATTTCAAAGATACAAATGCGGTATACAAATATTCAACAAACTTAAGAATCAAGGGTTAGATAGAGACATCTTCATCTTCCATTTTTCCTACTCGTTAATGTCTGAATCTGCCACTGTCTCTCACACTCTACCTTTGTAAGTGCTATTTTCCCCTCAGCTTGGTTAGAATCTCCTCCTTGAATCTGACTTTGGCAAATTTCTAGTCACCATAGAAGTCTTCACTACTTTTCCCCAAAAAGACTCAAGCAATCCTTCCCCTATGTACTGTCTACATATTTTCATTACATACTTCTCAAATTGGGTATTAACTCTTAGCCTATAGTCAGAGACTGAGCACACCCTGGCAGAGCTAATATTCAGCTGGTTCGCACCACTGTAGCCTTAAGGGTTGTACTGAAATACTTCTGTAATATGGTCTGGCAAACAGTCACTGCCCTAAACGTCACCAACTCTAAGATAACTGCTGATGGCCCCGTCTCTCTACTATCATCACCACCACCACCACTCCAACTCAGCAACAAAAGCAGCAAAGCCTGATACAGTGTAAAGAACGGAGGGGTCCTTCAAAACCCTGAATCTAGTGCTATGGCCATCTTGATTGGCTGATGCCTGTGTTGTAGTGACCAATAAATACTTTTATCACTCTTGCTTCCTTGTATACAAAGCCTTGTATCCAAAGCATACGATAGACCTTTAACAAACTGTTAATTCTTTACTAAAATAATGAATTAATTAATAACCAGCTCTACTCAATGACCCAAGACCAATGGGTATGTCATCAAACTTACGCAGACAGTAATCAGATTGACAAGAAAAACCCAGGTCCTTAAGTATAAGATAGGAAAAGTTGTCAGGTCTGCCTATTTTCTATGCTTGCTTTCAGCCACTGATAAAAATAAACACTTAATTTGACAATGTGGGCAAAAATCTTCAATGTAATACTTCATAGTGCATATGATTCAGGGTTGTGTTTTTTTTTTACATTACTAAACAAAGTTCTTATAAAATGATCTATCTATAAAAATACGACAAACCGTGATCACCGAATTCTAATCAGTATCTTGAACAGGAAGACAGGTAGCACTAAGGAAGAACACAAGTAATTAATTCAAATGGAGAGGAAAAGGCAAGAATAAGAAAAGTCAGTTAATTATGAATCACATGTCTAATTACAGACTTTGCCGGGGGCTTCAGATACTTCCAATTAGTTTTACTTGGTATATTAATTAAAAATAGAACATCATGAGAGAATTTTCTAATCACAGGAATTCACTGAGCATGTAAAATCAAATTTTAAGTTATCTTTCTAATTTAATAATTAAATATTCAATTATATATGATAATTATTTTGAAAGTCATCAATAAAATACACATCACATTAAAGTCAAGTTACTCAGAACACTATTAAGGTAGTAACAGAATCTTTAAAAAATCCATAAGGGAGATGTATAGCTGAAAGAAGGATGAATATGTAACTTTAATAAGAAATTTGAACTTTAAATACTGATACCCCAATCATTTTAGGCCACTTACTTTCTAGTAGTAAAATCATCTTTCAGTCATACTATAGGGGGTTTCAGAGGGCTATAAAATTTAAGTATTAACATAATAATGGAGAGAAGAATAACAACCACATTTTCTAAAAGAGAAGCTTAATTATCTAATTTCTACATTGTCCTATTAAACTAATGTCAATTTTTAGTAAAATAACGCTGTTCTACATACACAACTGCTAATGAAAAATTCTAGAAGGTAACAAAATCTCAAACAAGAAGCATCATGTAATATTTAGAACAAATCAAGGAAGACCAGCCTGACATTCAATTATTAAATTAGAAACAAGGAAAGAGAAAACAAATACTAATTTTAATTTAATAAAAGCTTTTGAAGTCTTACTAATTCTAATTTGAAACAACCATGTAAATTTATCTTGGATATCAGCACAACCATATGAACTCAAACAGCAAATGTACACGATGAATAGGTTAAGTAATAGTAACTGTACCACTTATGGAGTAACTATGAATAATATATGAGACAATACAATGTGATTTACATAGATTGTTAATTTTCACAACCACCTTGCAAGGCAGATAATCATCCCTACTTTACTAATGATGAATCTCTGCTAGAAATAATCTTGTCAAGGTCAGCTAGTAAGTAGCAGAGTAAAGATTCAAACCACTATTACACAGGCTCTGTGCTGGCTGCTATACCCCACTGCCTGACCAGATGAACTCAATGAATTAAAGTAGATCAACTTAGCACTTAAGTCCCATGGTATATTAGCTCTCCTAAATGGATGAAGTCAAGATGATGACCACTATCCCAATAGATGCAACTATCAAAATACCTAAGGAAAATAATAACTTTGTAATTATATTTCCAACCCTGATTTAGGAAATCAACAGTGTTTCCAGTCAGCTTAAGGGTTGTCACAAAATTCTGTTTTCATTAAATTCACTTTGATATAAATAAATAAATTAATAAAAAGGAATTTTTAAACAACTTACAAACACTTAGATGCAGACATAGCAGAATGCTGAAGGGCAAAAAATCAAGTAAGAGAATATAATTTTTTACACCTTTAGAATCTTCTGTCAAGAAATTCTAGGACTTCCCTGGTGGTCCAGTGGTTAAGAATCTACCTGCCAATGAGGGAGACACAGGTTTGACCCTGGTCTGGGAAGATTCCACATGCCATGGAACAACAGCCCGCACACCTCAACTAGCGAGCATGCACTCTAGTGCTGCAACTACTGAAGCCTGCACACCCTAGAGACTGTGCTCTGCAGCGAGAAGCCCCTCAATGACAAGCCCTCACACCACAACTAGAGAGTAGCCTCCACTCGCAGCAACTAGAGAAGTCCTCCAGCACAGCCAAAAATAAAATAAATATTTCAAAAGGCAGCTGTTTTGCATATCTCTCTTCCCCAAAAATGACCCTAAATAAATTGATATGTATAAAGTTACTATATACCTAACAAATGCACATAACACATGTCTGATGAACAGTAAATGGTTCCTCTAAATGAAGATGAAAAGTGAAAATGGGGAAGAAAAAGAAAACTAAGGGAAAAGAGCTGACTTTCCTCCCAAGTTTGTTCTCACGTAAACAGTTCAGTCGCTCAGTCGTGTCCAACTCTTTGCGACCCCATGGACTTCAGCACTCCAGGCTTCCCTGTCCATCACCAACTCCGAGAGCTAGCTCAAACTCATGTCCATCGAGTCAGTGATGCCCTCCAAACATCTCATCCTCTGTCATCCCCTTCTCTTTCTGCCTTCAATCCTTCCCAGCATCGGGGTCTTTTTCAATGAGTCAGCTCTTTGCATCAGGTGGCCAAAGTACTGGAGCTTCAGCTTCAGCATCAGTTCTTCCAATGAATATTCAGGACTGATCTCCTTTAGGATAGACTGGTTTGATCTCCTTGCAGGTACATAAATAGTACCTGCTGGTAAAGTTCTTTATTAAAAAACAAACACCTCAAAATATAACTTCCCTGAGAGAAGTCTCCTCATACTGTGCCCTAAGAAGTATCACCTGTCTCCTTACATCCAAATGCCACTTTCCCTTATCCTGAACAGAGGGATTTTCAATCCTTCTACATTCCAGAGCATACTCTTCAGGATCAACTTTTCTGTTTCTACTGGTTTTGTGAATTGAATATACTGTTTAATCAGCAAAATGAAAAATGTTAAGAGTTGTTTTGATATAGAAGAACCCTGGTGAAACAAGGATACCTTATAATACAATGCAATTTGAATTTTCTGAAAAGCATAGGGATCCTTCACAGGGATGAAGCCATCTGAAAAGTATTTTTCAAAAATCTGTTACACAAGTTACTTTCCTATCTTTTCATTTTAAAGAAATCACACCTTTAACAAAAACTGTATGATTTACTACTCTTTCATCTTGTTTGTGAATACCTAGAATAATCTCCCACATCTTATTTATCACCTGCTGATTCAAAAATCATCTTAGAGCCCAATTTCTTTACTTAACCTAATAAAACTTGCTGAGCTTGCACACAGAAAGACTGCATGTGGTATATTTTTCCTAGCACACCAATGCCTATAGTTGGACACGCTGAGACCAAGGGTGACCTCCTCTCCCCACTACACCAGACAGCCAGCCTATAACTTGAATATGCTACTATTTTACATATGAGTTTGAGAAGAAAATTTGCTTACCTGTCTTATTTCCTAAAACTATAAACTTCTAAGGATTGTACTGATTTCTTATAACAACACTATGCATATATCTCAGAAAAATCAAGCAAAAATTTGTAGATCCTATCACAGTTTCCAAAAGATCAGCCACATAACAGTTTTAAGCAGTGTCTCATTTCTTTAGCAAACTACAAAAGGTGACTTCCCTTTCTTTGATCTGCACAGACAGTGCAAATTATAATCAAAGGCTAAATGAAATGGTTCTAAATGAAATTCTTGCTTCTTCCATAGAGTACAAAATCCAGGAATCTTGCTATTTCAAGCTATTATTTACCTTACAAACCACATTTAATTAGAGTTTAGTATATAGGGTTTAATTATAGTATGTTATTTGTTGCATTTTAAAGTTGTTAGAAAATAACAAAATCTTTCCTTCTGCTGACATTCTAAACTACATTTTTAACTCCACTGTGCATAAAAATTTGTAACAATAACCTTTTATGTCTTAGTGGGTTTTGGGTTGCTAATACCATTGCATACCTATTTGCTGAAATAAATCCTTTTAAAAATCGCACTGCCAATTCTTCTTGGCCTTAGAAAAGAGACATGTCAAAAACTCAACTAGAAAGCAAATAAATCAAGAAACATTTGAAATGTTGTTAAACGATCCTGAAGACCAAATCTGGGTCAAACTACAAAAAGATCCTGGATCTCTGCTACCAAGGAGAATTCTGTTAATTCATTCACATACCAGTCATAGAAAAGAGGTCATCAACATGTCCTTAGCCAAGCAAAACATATTTGCTGAGATGGTCTGTGTGCAACTCGAAGGATTTTGCTTTCCCCCCTTCATCTTTCCTTGATCTTCAAGAAACAACAGTAGGCCAGCTGAGACTGTCTTTTCTTGATCTGTTTCTAAAGGGATATAACTGCTTAACCAGGCCTTTCCCAAAAGTACTGCAGCCCTCTCCAGTGGGTTACAAGTTATATTAGCAATGAATTAACTGTTCAGTTAGAAAACAGGAAAGAAGGAAAAGGCAGCCTGTAATACTGCTGAGAATCTGAAGTAATACACACATTTTCCCCAAAGAAATAAAAGTAGCTGAGTATCCATGTATTTCAAATGGAACCTCAAAGATCTAGGGGCATCCACAGTAAGGCCTTCCTACAAGTAGCAAAAATCTATCAATCCTTCTGACAGTTCCCGAAGTTAGCATTCTCCATGGTCACCAGCTGCTAAGTCGCTTCAGTCGTGTCCGACTCTGTGCGACCCCATAGACAGCAGCCCACCAGGCTTCCCTGTCCCTGGGATTCTCCAGGCAAGAACACTGGAGTGGGTTGCCATTTCCTTCTCCAATGCATGAAAGTGAAAAGTGAAAGTGAAGTCGTTCAGTCGTGTCCGACTCTAGCGACCCCATGGACTGCAGCCTACCAGGCTCCTCCATCCATGGGATTTTCTAGGCAAAAGTACTGGAGTGAGGTGCCATTGCCTTCTCCAGACACACCAGTAGGGACCTCTAAGAGGGTTGGTTTGGTCTAGAACCTTCATAAAAGATTTAATTGGCTTTGAAACAGGGTATTAGAAACTCTTAGAAAAGGGAAAGGTTTCCATTTACCTCAGCCCACACCCAGGAGACATCAAAACAGTATGTTGGTCACAACAACGGGTCCTGTTTTAACCAACCATATGCAGATCTGTGCAAAATGCTAGTTTTCAATCCTCAGAACTACCACCCATCTAAAAACAAAACAAACAAAAAACCACCACCAGACTTTTCTTCCTCTACAATGACTCAATGAATTTCTTTGAGTGTGTATTTTATTTATGAGTTTGCTTGTTTAGGCTGTGCTAGGTGGCACGTGGGATCTTCCATCTTTCTGCAGCATGCAGGGTATCTAGTTGCATCATGCAAACTCTTAATTGTAGCACGTAGGATCTAGTTCCCTGACCAGGGATTGAACCCAGGCCCCCTACATTGGGAGGATGGAGTCTTAGCCACTGTACCACCAGGGAAGCCCCTCAGTGAATTTCTTTATTCTATTTCCTTGCCTGGCAAGTGAATAAACTCAGCTTTTATTTTGTTTGGTTTTGTTTTTTAGCCCCAGTGGCCTTTGCTTTATTTTTTGACACCCTGATTTTTCAAGGGTAGGCCTTCCCTTTCCTCCAGCAAACACAAATCAGAACTGGCCTTGGAGTTAGTGCTGGTCAATGGCAGGGTCTGCCCTAGCCATCAGAAATACAGGCTAGGAAGCTCATCAACCATCTGACTGATGGTTGCATCATGCCACTGGTGTACCTGAATTCTGCCAGTCAGTTAGAATTACCACTTCAGCAACACAGTAATCCTGTGAGTACTAAGTGATAGTGCTGATAAGTAAGAGTTTAGGAGTTAGGACAAAATTCATTTTTAAAGACAAATTTTCTTTATATCCTTGTTCTGTTTGTCATGTGTTGATACACAGTATGGATGTCAAAGAGATAAGAGAAAACTATTTTCTTTATAATTTTATGCATTTGGCTGTGCTGGGTCTTTGCTACTACACAGGTTTTTCTCTAGTTACAGCAAGTGGGGGCTCCTCTCTAGTTGCAGTGCTAGAGCTTCTCACTGCAGTGGCTTCCTTGCTG
>NW_011494753.1:7442132-7444019 GCF_000754665.1 Bison bison bison
CTTGCTGTGAAGCATGGACTCTAGGGTGTGCAGCCTTCAGTATTTGCAGCTCCCAGGCTTGAGAGCAGAGGCTCAGTAATTGTGGCGCATGGGCTAAGCTGTCTAGTGGCATGTGGTATCTTTCTGGACTAGGAATTAAATTCAAGTCTCCCACATTGGCACGCAGATTCTTTATCACTGAGTCACCAGGGATGCCCCTCAACTATTATTAAGTAACAGTTCTTTTTCTGTCAAAGACAGGCATTCCCCCTACTATTACAAAAGGCAAATGGATAGGGGTATTGCCGGAAACCTTGGGACACCATGTTCACCAACCTAAGACTATCTACCTCCAAACACACAAAACTTCTTTGAGGCTCTTCTGTATTAGGTAATTTTAGATTTAAGGACATTTGTCAAATAAAAAAGTTTTATTTAAACAATACAAATTAAAAATATGATTTGTTTTATTAGGTCAGAATCCACTCCTCAGCACATCCCAAGCTTTCCTCTCCCCATTCACAGAGACAATTACAGAGATTCTATGGAACTCAAACAGACCAAAAACAAAGTTATGTAGATTTTTAAATTATGGGAATAATATGATGAAAAATCATGTTTTAAGGAGACTAAGGGAAGGAGAGGATAAGTTGGGAGATTCAGAATGACATATACTTACTACTATATATAAAATAGATAATTAATAAGGACATACTGTATAGCACAGGGAATGCTATTGAATATTCTGTAATGACCTATATGAGGAAAGAATCTAAAGAGTGGATATATGTATATGTATTAATATAACTGATTCACTTTGCTATATACCTGAAACTAATATAACACTGTAAATCAACTATACTCCGATCAAAGTTTTTTAAAAATGAAGATTAATAACACAGCAAAACAATCTGGGGCTGCAGTTGGGAGATAATGGGAACAAGCAGACCAACTCAACATGAGATGATAACTGGTCCACAAAGAATGAGACAATGGGTGATAGAATAGTAAAGAAGAACTGAACCTGATATTACCAAAAAACTTCATCTTTCTCTTACACATTTAGTTCATCCTGGGAATAAGGCAGATGCAAGTTATTACTTTCTTCATTTGTCTGATAGAAAAAGGGGAACTTTAAGACTTCACTTGTGAGGTACTAAGATCTTCATTTTCTAACAAGGTCACAGAATGCCTGAAATTCAACCACCAGGAAATCATCCTTTCCAATTACAATGTCCTACGGCTCTGGTATTTTCTGCCAAAATGCCCTAGATGGAATAACTTCAGAATCACTCATTTAGCCATTACTGATGTCAATTAGCTTGTTTGCCTGCTTTCTTCATAAGCACCCACCTCTATCCCCACCCCTACCTACATAAAAAGAATCAGGGCAAAAACAAGGGTCCAAGAATCTAATTTTAACTGACCTGGATGTGAGACCAAAAGAGATTAAATGCTTTGCCAAAATTAGTACTGAAACCAGAATCGGAGCCAAGAATTTTAAACTTCTAGTCTCAGAGCTATAAGATAACCTTCATATTTTCTCTGCCCTTGGATACAATAAAAAATTTAAAAAAATTTTTTTAAACTTCCTACACAGCCATGAAATTAAAAGACGCTTACTCCTTGGAAGGAAAGTTATGACCAAACTAGACAGCATATTCAAAAGCAGAGATATTACTTTGCCAACAAAGGTCCGTCTAGTCAAGGCTATGGTTTTTCCAGTGGTCATATATGGATGTGAGAGTTGGACTGTGAAGAAAGCTGAGCACCGAAGAATTGATGCTTTTAAACTGTGGTGTTGGAGAAGACTCTTGAGAGTCCCTTGGACTGCAAGGAGATCCAACCAGTCCATTCTAAAGGAGATCAGCCCTGGGATTTCTTTGGAAGGAATGATGCTAAAGCTGC
>NW_011494753.1:7444119-7452788 GCF_000754665.1 Bison bison bison
CTGGATGGCATCACTGACTCGATGGACGTGAGTCTGAGTGAACTCCGGGAGTTGGTGATGGACAGGGAGGCCTGGCATGCTGTGATTCATGGAGTCGCAATGAGTCGGACACGACTGAGTGACTGAACTGAACTGAACTGAATGTAATAATAACAGAAATAACAAACAGAGTTTTCAAACTAGACTCCACCTTCCTTTGTTGTTGTTGTTTTAACACATTAGTGGGTAAGAGTGGTAATACACACAGCTAATAAATCAAAGAAGATATTAATCTAAGCTTCCTTCAAGGACTCCTTGCCACAGTCAAGGCAAAGTTCTGATACTATTGCCTAGGAAATGAGGCCCTTAATATTTGAAGCCCAACAATCTTTTTCAACCTCATCCTTTACCACACTACTTTCCACTTCCTCGTTTACCACCATACCTGATGAATGAATACAGATTCCCAGTGTTCAACTATTCTCATATCTCCATCAGTTCAGTTCAGTTCAGTCGCTCAGTCATGTGACTCTTTGCGACCCCATGGATGGACTGCAGCATGTCAGGCTTCCCAGACCATCACCAACTCCCAGAGCTTGCTCAAACTCATGTCCATTGAATCGGTGATGTCATCCAACCATTTCACCCTCTGTTATCCCCTTCTCCTACCTTCAATCAGGGTCTTTTCTAATGAGTCAGCTCTTCCTATCAGGTGGCCAAAGTACTGGAGCTTCAGCTTCAGCATCAGTCCTTCCAGTGAATATTCAGGACTGATTTCCTTTAGGATGGACTGGTTGGATCTCCTTGAAGTCCAAGGGACTCTCAAGAGTCTTCTCCAACACCACAATTCAAAAGCATCAATTCTTTGGCACTCAGCTTTCTTCATGGTCCAACTCTCACATCCATACGTGACTGCTGGGAAAACCATAGCTTTGACTAGATGGACTTTTGTCAGCAAAGTAATGTCTTTTTAATATGCTGTCTAGGGTTGTATAGCTTTTCTTCCAAGGAGCAGGTGTCTTTTAATTTCATAGCAGCAATCATTATCTGCAGTGATTTTGGAGCCCTAGAAAATAAAGTCTCTCACTGTTTCCCCATCTATTCGCCATGAAGTGATGGAACCAGATGCCATGATATTAGTTTTTTGAATGTTGAGTTTTAAGCCAGCTTTTTCACTCTGCTCTTTCACCTTCATCAAGAAGCTCTTTAGTTCCTCTTTGCTTTCTGCCATAAGGGTAGTGACATCTGCATATCTGAAGTTACTGATATTTCTCCCAGCAATCTTGATTCCAGCTTATGCTTCATCCAGCCCGGCATTTCACATGATATAAGTTAAATAGGCAGGGTGACAATATACAGCCTTGACATACTCTTTTCCCGATTTGGAACCAGCCCATTATTTCCTGCCCAGTTCCAACTGTTGCTTCTTGACCTGCATATAGATTTCTCAGGAGGCAGGCAAGGTGATCTGGTATTCTCATCTCTTTAAGAATCTTCCAGTTTGTTGTGATCCACACAGTCAAAGGCTTTCACATAGTCAACGAAGCAGAAGTAGGTGTTTTTCTGGAATTCTCTTGCTTTTTTGATGATCTAACAGATATTGGCAATTTGATCTCTGGTTCCTCTGCCTTTTCTAAATCCAGCTTCAACATCTGGAAATTCTCACTTCACGTACCATTGAAGCCTAGTTTGGAGAATTTTGAGGATTACTTTGCTAGTGTGTGAGATGGATGCAATTTTGAGGTACTGCAATCTTGCAGTAGTTTGAATATTCTTTGGCATTGTCTTTCTTTGGGATTGGAATAAAACTGACCTTTTCCAGTCCTGTGGCCACTGTTGAGTTTTCCAAATTTCCTGGCATATTGAGTGCAGCACTGTCACAGCATCATCTTTTAGGATTTGAAATAGTTCAGCTGGAATTCCATCACCTCCACTAGCTTTGTTTGTAGTGATGCTTCCTAAGGCTCTAGGTGAGTGAAAACACCATCGTGGTTATCTGGGTCAGTAAGGTCTATTTTGTATAAATCTTCTGTGTCTTCTTGCCACTTCTTCTTAGTATCTTCTGCTTCTGTTAGGTCCATACCATTTCTGTTCTTAATTGTGCCCATCTTTGCATGAGATGTTCCCTTGGTATCTCTAATTTTCTTGAAGATATCTCTAGTCTTTCCCATTCTATTGTTTTCCTCTATTTCTTTGCTCTGATCACTTAGGAAGGCTTTCTTATCTCTCCTTGCTATTCTTTGGAATTCTGCATTCAAATGGATATATCTTTCCTTTTCTCCCTTGCCTTTTGCTTCTCTTTTTTTCTCAGCTATTTGTTTTTGTTTTTTTTTAATTTTATTTTATTTTTAAAACTTTACATAATTGTATTAGTTTTGCTAAATATCAAAATGAATCCACCGCAGGTATACATGTGTTCCCCATCCTGAACCCTCCTCCCTCCTCCCTCCCCATACCATCCCTCTGGGTCGTCCCAGTGCACTAGCCCCAAGCATCCAGTATCGTGCATCGAACCTGGACTGGCAACTCATTTCTTACATGATATTTTACATGTTTCAATGTCATTCTCCCAAATCTTCCCACCCTCTCCCTCTCCCACAGAGTCCATAGACTGTTCTATACATCAGTATCTCTTTTGCTGTCTCGTACACCGGATTATTGTTACCATCTTTCTAAATTCCATATATATGCATTAGTATACTATATTGATGTTTTTCCTTCTGGCTTACTTCACTCTGTATAATAGGCTCCAGTGTCATCCACCTCATTAGAACTGATTCAAATGTATTCTTTTTAATGGCTGAGTAATACTCCATTGTGTATATGTACCACAGCTTTCTTATCCATTCATCTGCTGATGGACATCTACGTTGCTTCCATGTCCTGGCTATTATAAACAGTGCTGCGATGAACATTGGGGTACACGTGCCTCCTCAGACAACCATTTTGCCTTTTTGCATTTTTTTCCTTGGGGATGATTTTAATCACTGCCTCCTGTACAATGTTATGAACCTCTGCCCATAGTTCTTCAGGCACTCTATCAGATATAATCCTTTGAATCTATTTGTCACTTCCACTATATAATCATAAGGGATTTGATTTAGGTCATACCTGCATGGTCTAGTGGTTTTCCTTACTTTCTTCAATTTAAGTCTGAATTTGGCAATAAGGAATTCATGACCTGAGCCACAGTCAGCTCCCAGTCTTGTTTTTGCTGACTGTATAGAGCTTCTCCATCTTTGGCTCCAAAGAATATAATCAATCTGATTTCGGTATTGACCATCTGGTGATGTCCATGTGTAGAGTCATCTCTTGTGTTGTTGGAAGAGGGTGTTTGCTATGACCAGTGAATTCTCTTGGCAAAACTCTGTTAGCCTTTGCCCTGCTTCGTTTTGTAGTTCATGCCTACACACCCGAGGGCATTCTATTTTTCTTCATAGAACACTTTTTCCCTGCCAGGGTGGCTACATTGAGCTCATGTTCTCTCTTAGAAATAATTTCTTGACATCCCTCCTTTTGGACCCCGAAACACATTCCTCCCCTAATCCACACCAAGTCTAAATTAGGCTTGCTCCTTTATGCACATCTCTACGAAACTTCTTAAAAGGTATTTCAATTCTCAAACTAGTGAATTAGTTTAGCATATTATATTAATAGGTATTAAAATAATTATTAATTCCCAGTTTTGTGTTCTTTCTGCAGAACAGGATTCAATCCACTCCATTAAGATGTACAGCTGAAGTTTTTTCCCCTTCTTGTATTTTGGTTTGTTATCTAAGAATCTTCAGTATATTTCCTATTAACCTGACAGGTTTAAACACATGTAGAATGTGGTAATTAGATTCTTAAAAGAGAATCCAACTGAAATTAAATACACATGGAAGCTTTCCCATATAAGGCTTGATGGGTCAATCTGACCAAAAACTGAACCTTTTATGAATATTCATAATTCTGCTATAAAAAGAACTTCACTAAAAGTATTCTTTGTATCTATTTGGAAAATGCATTCCTACAATAGCTTCTGAATGATCAAAAAGTTGAAGTATGAAACCAGTTTGTATCATTATTTTAAATAGAGAGTGACACCCACACTGCAGTAGGAAATATCTGCCTTTGGAATAAATGCGAGTTAAAACTCGCATCATCCAATTCCATGTTTCTTTGATGCTTTCAGAAAGGATAACTGCTAAAAGATACATCAAAATCCGATAACTATGCTCTTCAGAACCCTGTTCAAAACTTTCCTACTAGGGATTCAGACTAGGGCTGCATGGCATTCCAAAGTCAACAGTGTAAAACAGAAGCTTCAAACAAAACACCATCCAAAACTACACCCAGCTAGAGGTTGACACAGGTGACACACCCCAGGTCTATTGCAACCCCATATTCAAAATAGTTTTTATAATAATGCTAAGTGGAGGGCTTTTACCAAATCAACGGTTCTAATAAAAGCACAAAATGTGATCTAAGATAAAATACTCATTCGAGTGTCATTTTTCTTTTCAGAATGACTTTGGCCAATCTATTTAACCTATTCTGTCCGCTTGTGAGAATGCTCAGTCACAAAGTTATGTCCAACTCTTGTGAACCCATGGACTGCAGCCTGCCGGGTTCCTCTGTCCATGGGATTTTCTAGGAAGGAACATAGGAGTGGGTTGCCATTTCCTCCTCCAGGGGATCTTTCTGACTCAGGGATTGAACCTGTCTCCTGCATCTCCGGCACTGGCAGGCAGATTCTTTACCACTGAGCCACCTGGGAAGCCCATATGCTATCTACTTATTAAGGTCTAAATGTAGCCATTGTAAAATTACTATTATAAAACGTTTTCTAAGCCATTTGGTACACCTTAAGTCCATTACTCTTGTTCTAAAACAGAATTACTACTCACTGAAGGGGACATACTTAGAATTAAACATTGTAAAATACAGATCAAAAATAAAAATATTAGTCAACTTGAATCAGAAGGTTAAATTCTAACAAAATGATAAAAATATGTCAGTGAACTCATTCTAATTGTAATAACATGGGATTTCCTTTATTTACCTCAGGGGGATATGGAATGTAGCAAATAAATTAGGAACTCTAAAGATCAAAGTAAAAGAAAATACAACCTAACTAGACTTGAAATTGCATTCTGAAGAAAAAAAAAAAAAACCCAAGCTCATAAAGTATTATATTTTTGCCCTCTCCTTCACTATTCCCTGCTGCCAGCTGCCTGTTTTAGAAGTTCTCGTGCAGAGAAAATAGCAACAATGCCATTTTCCTTCCAAATGCAATCAGGTTTTGGCAAACTTAAGTCAGTATGTCAGTTAAAAATAGAAATTCAACCCAAAATGTGTTTGGCAAATATCTACTTAAGTATTGAGTAGTTCTCCTCTCTTGAATGGTATTGAATTTTCCATTTATCATTTTTAAATAAAACTAAAAATCTGCACATGTAGCTGAAAAAGTAATAGCTTCCAAATTAATAATATGTTATGCAAGACTCTTTTATAAGCATTTACTGAGAACAAAATTATGCCATTTTGGAAAGAGAATTCCTGTGAGACTGGTCCTTAGTAGCTATGATATTTCAAAACACTGCTTTTATTTCTATATAAACACTATTGTGACTCCTTTATAAGTTGGCAGCCAACTTTGCCAAAAGCTTAAACAAACCGTTTTCATCAAATAAGTGTCTTCATTGGACCCTCCACCAGATCTATTCAGAGTATTAAAACAGGACTACATAAATAAAGTTTTATTGAAAGTTATGTGTTGCCATGGCTACTTGTGATCTAGAGTTGAACAGAGACATGAATTGTGACAGAGATCATATGGCCCACAAAACCTAAAATTTTTACTTTCTAGCCTTTTGCAGAAAAAAACAAAATTACCTCTACCAGAAACTTTTTCAAAATAAACTGAATAAAATTCTCTCACCATTATCTCTGCAATTTACTTGTCAAGAATACGAAAGCAACACTGTACTTGTAGGATGTCTTAGATGCAACTGACTCTTTAATATTTATACTATGTGGAAACTCATTTGTATAAGATACTGTTCTGAAATACTGAACCAAAGCAGAGTTGACTCAGCAACTCAGATGAATCTTCTCAGACTCAAAAGGCAAAACACAAAACGTCTACACCCAGCACCACCCTAATTACTATTACTCAGCAGTAAGTATGGTATTTGTTCTAGGAAATTAATAATGACAGAAGCCAATTTGTGTGCCATTGTTTCTGTTAAAGGATTTTCAAGGGGGAAAAAATGGCTATATGTAGTTAAAACAAACACACTTTAAAGTTTTGCAAACAGAATAACTGGTGTTAAATTTTCAATGATACTGTCTTACTGTAAAGCCATTTTTAAGTTTTCAAGTGAAAAATCCAAGAGCTAAACCCCAGATTAAAATGTCAGACACTTAGATATTCAATAAATATCTGGTGAATAAAGAGAAAGTTATGTGACGCTCAGGCTGTTGCCTTCACTGCCATTATTTTTCTATGTTTCAATTTTCACTCTCCTCAGTTAAGGATCCAGACCCAGCAAAGAAAGTGAAGTCGCTCAGTCGTGTCTGACTCTTTGAGACCCCATGGACTATAGCCTACCAGGCTCCTCCATCCATGGGATTCTCCAGGCAAGAATACTGGAGTGGGTTGCCATTCTAATCCAGCCCTGACACTCCCCAAGATCACTGTCATAGGAAGACTATCTGGGACTGGGTACTGATACTGCCTCAGTCTGCAGAGCAGATGGACCAAAAAAAAACACCAAAAAACCCAAATCACATTGTATGAAAACTATTCACAGAAAACCCTGAGGCCTAAAAAACATATCATTTTTTCCTAGTGATAGAAGAGGCATTCAGATGCTATCTGGGCCTCTGGTTTCACCAAACTGCCTTCTGAAGTCAAAGTCCAGTGAGTAATAAACGGCATTTAGAATTTTCAAAAGACTGGGCGTAGTGGAGTATATATAAATAAGGAAGGAGGCTAGGTTTTGGAATGAGTCAGAAAGACCCACTAGTTTCATGACTAGCAACTATTTCCTATATGATGCAAGCTACTTAACCTCTCTGAGCCAGCCTCCATCTCTGCATGAGGATAAATATGATGCTACTTTCATGGGATTATGATGATGATTAAAGGAGATATCATAGGAGGGCTTAACCTCTGGAATGTAACAAATAATATACAATAGCAGCTAAACATATATAGGACCATAGGTCAGGCATATATTCCTCATAAAACCCATTAGGTAGGTAACTATCATTAAACTTGCTCAAGGTCACAAAATGAGCAAGAGCCAGAGCCAGAGCCAGATGTCAGGCCAGGAAGTATGGCTCCAGCATCCATGCTCTTAACTACCTCATTATATTGCAGTTATTATTAGAACGAGCATCCCAGATATTCTAAAGGATGGTTCTATGTAAAACAAAGTGTTTGAAGCCCTTCTATATCAACATTTGAATTATAATAGATTTTTAGTTTGGGAACAATCCTGCTCTGTTGCTAAAATGCTGTTGGTAACACAAAGCTAATACTATGGTCCACAGCTCAGTTTCAGTATCTGTGTAGGTCACATAACTTCAGTCAGAGGGGGAAAAAGTTCCAAAACCCCAGAACATTTAGGCTGGCTTTGAGATAACAGAAAAGGCAAAAATCAAACACCTCCTCTCTAAGAAATTACCTCAAAACAAGAAATTACCTCAAAAGGGATTTGAATGGCACCACAAAAATTAAAGATTCAGCACTAGGAGGGTCCTCGGTTTAATTCTTATACTACAAAGTGGAAACCAAAGCCAAGAGAGAAGCGTAGCTTTCCTCATGTCTATAGTTAGTCATTTTTCGTGTCGGACCATCTGCAGGACTACTTTTCCACTATACCGCTTTGATTCCTACTGAACTCAGTGCCTAGTTAATGCAATACCTAATGTATAGTTTGTTGCACAATATAGATACTGGAAGTCAGTGGTGAGGAAAGAGTCTTTTACCAACAATGTTTAAAGAATCCTACCTGAACAAGACATAGTCAACTTGTTGACTCTGAACAAACTGCAGACATGTTGCCGCTGCCTCTGCTAAGTCACTTCAGTCGTGTCTGACTCCGTGCGACCCCATAGACGGCAGCCCACCAGGCTCCCCCGTCCCTGGGATTCTCCAGGCAAGAACACTGGAGTGGGTTGCCATTTCCTTATCCAACGCATGAAAGTGAGAAGTGAAAGTGAAGTCGCTCAGTCCTGTCTGACTCTTAGCGACCCCATGGACCGCAGCCTACCAGGCTCCTCCACCCATGGGATTTTCCAGGCAAGAGTACTGGAGTGGGTTGCCACTGCCTTCTCCAGTAAACATTCCTAATGTACTTCTAAATTGCTGCTATGTTCTCAACATAAGCTAAGCCGCCATCAAAAATTATCTTCTTCTTTTTAGTATTTCCAACAAGAAGACTGCCATTAAGTCCTGATAATATTCCTCGTAATCTATTCTACAAAGACATTGACCCCTTAAATTAATCAGATCAGATCAGTCGCTCAGTCATGTCCGACTCTTTGCGACCCCATGAATTGCAGCACGCCAGGCCTCCCTGTCCATCACCAACTCCCAGAGTTCACTCAGACTCATGTCCATCGAGTCAGTGATGCCATCCAGCCATCTCATCCTCTGTCATCCCCTTCTCCTCTTGCCCCCAATCCCTCCCAGAATC
>NW_011494753.1:7452888-7453207 GCF_000754665.1 Bison bison bison
GGCAGCCCACCAGGCTCCCCCGTCCCTGGGATTCTCCAGGCAAGAACACTGTAGTGGGTTGCCATTTCCTTCTCCAATGCATGAAAGTGAAAAGTGAAGTGGCTCAGTCATGTCTGACTCTTTGAGACCCCATGGACTGTAGCCTACGAGGCTCCTCCATCCATGGGATTTTCCAGGTAAGAGTACTGACATATAAATTAGTAAACATTCCTGCTGCTGCTGCTGCTAAGTCGCTTCAGTCATGTCCAACTCTGTGCGATCCCATAGACGGCAGCCCACCAGGCTCCCTCGTCCCTGGGATTCTCCAGGCAAGAACACT
>NW_011494753.1:7453307-7479344 GCF_000754665.1 Bison bison bison
TGTCCATCACCAACTCCCAGAGTTCACTCAGACTCATGTCCATCGAGTCAGTGATGCCATCCAGCCATCTCATCCTCTGTCATCCCCTTCTCCTCTTGCCCCCAATCCCTCCCAGAATCAGAGTCTTTTCCAATGAGTCAACTCTTCGCATGAGGTGGCCAAAGTACTGGAGTTTCAGCTTTAGCATCATTCCTTTCAAAGAAATCCCAGGGCTGATCTCCTTCAGAATGGACTGGTTATGTCTTCTCCAACACCACAGTTCAAAAGCATCAATTCTTTGGTGCTCAGCCTTCTTCACAGTCCAACTCTCACATCCATACATGACCACAGGAAAAACCAAAGCCTTGACTAGACGAACCTTTGTTGGCAAAGTAATGTCTCTGCTTTTGAATATGCTATCTAGGTTGGGCATAACTTTCCTTCCAAGGAGTAAGCGTCTTTTAATTTCATGGCTGTAGTCACCATCTGCAGTGATTTTGGAGCCCCCAAAAATAAAGTCTGACACTGTTTACACTGTTTCCCCATCTATTTCCCATGAAATGATGGGATCAGATGCCATGATCTTAGTTCTCTGAATGTTGAGCTTTAAGCCAACTTTTTCACTCTCCACTTTCAGTTTCATCACGAGGCTTTTTAGTTCCTCTTCACTTTCGCCATAAGGGTGGTGTCATCTGCATATCTGAGGTTATTGATATTTCTCCCAGCAATCTTGATTCCAGCTTGTGTTTCTTCCAGTCCAGCATTTCTCATGATGTACTCTGCATATAAGTTAAATAAACAGGGTGACAATATACAGCCTTGACGTACCTTTTTTCTTGAAAACAAACACACATCAACACTTTTTTCAGTTTTTTAAATTAATTTTTATTGGAATATAGTCATTTTACAAAGTCATGTTAGTTTCTGCTATACAACAAAGTGAATTGGCCATATATACATATGTCCTCTCTTCCTTGGATTTCCTTCCCATTAGGTCACCACAACTCTAAGTAGAGTTCCCTGTGCTCCTCAGTAGGTTCTCACTAATTATCTATTTTACACATAGTATCAATAGTGTATATATGTCAATTCCAATCTCCTAATTCATCCCACTGGCCCTTCCCCCGCTTGATGTCTATATGTCTGTGTCTCTATTTCTACTTTGCAAATAATCTATGCCATTTTTCTAGATTCCATATCTATATGTGTTATTTTTTTTCTCTTTCTGACTTACTTCACACTGTATGACAGTCCCTACGTACATTAATGCTTTTAAAATAAAATGATCATATACTTTACCATCCTCTCAGATAACTGGATATTCATTGCCGAGGTGTAAATACACTTAGCTTGCTCCAAAAACAATTTTGTAAGGTAGAAATTCCCTCATGATAAGCTACACATACTTGTCTTCAAACATATCTTACCTTTGGTTTCATGCAAAACAGATGACTTCGCTGTTCAAATTCAAAACAATAACATAAAGGAAGTGATTTTATTACTGTTAGTAGCTGAAGTTTTCAACTCCTCTTATGCCACCTCTGACTAATGTCAATGCCTGTGGTCTCCTCCTCTAACAGAACTGAAACTTACAGTTCAAATAGGGAGCTAACTCTCCAGTGACATACTCTAGCAGCAAAACTTAAGATGAAACAACTAAGGCAAAGAAAGGACACTATCCAAAAAGATGTCTTTCAAAAATTACTTGGGGAGCCTTATGGGAATCCTTGAAAATCAGAAAACAATTAACTTCACTGGGAAAAAAGGAAAAATTCAACTAGTAGTGATTAAGAGAAAGGGACAATCTACACATTCCAAAGGAACAACTATGAGACTTGAGGCAAGATTCAAAGATGAGGATTGATGAATCAAAAGTGACCTCAGTATTCTGGTGCCAGAGCGGCTATGTAGACAAGCACTTCTCTGACAAACCCAGAAGCCAGAAAATAGCTTGTTGATGGGAAAGGGGGAGATAAGGCCAGTTTATCCCCCGGAAGTGAATGTTAGCAAGTGGGTATATTTCATGCATCTTAAGTATATGCAGCTGGAGAGAAGTAAATTGAAGTTGCACAATTTGAGCCTCTTGCTGGGGTTTAACACAGGAAAATGTTAAATGAGTAAGGTGGGCCTTCTGAGTAAAAGCTAAAGCCTCAGAGTGACAGATATGACATACTAACATACAGCTAATGAAATTCACTTCTGAACCCTTAAGTGTATCACAAATACCTCTTCATATAGTTGCAGTAATCAGTGCTTACCTCCTTGCCCCCTATTTAAAACAAATTCCAAATAAAAGACAGAAACTTCACATTGGGATCTCATTTCTAGAAAGATATAATTTAGTACTATGGCAACAAACTCCAGAATGTTTATCTGAAATCTTCTCTCCCTGAATCAAAGAATGTTTGCAATTTGCCTTCTCGGAACCATATCTACATTAAACCCCCACTTAGCTCATATATCTTTATCTCGACACATCTTATATTGATCACTTTTCTCTTTTAGAAAAGATTTATTTTATTTATTATTTACTGATTTTTAGCTGCACTGGGTCTTTGTTGCTGCATGAGGGCTTTCTCTAGTTGTGGCAAACGGGGGCTACTCTCTAGTTGCGGAATGTGGGCGTCTCTTGTCGTGGAGTACAGACTCTAGGCACACAGGCTTCAGAAGCTGCAGCACACAGGCTCAGCAGTTGGTGCTCACAGGCTCTACAGCGCTGGCTCAGTAATTGTGCTGCACTGGCTTAGTTGCTCCAGGGCATGTGGGATCTTCCTGGACCAGAGATCAAACGCAAGTTCCCTGCATTGGCAGGTAGATTCTTAACCACCAGACCACTAGGCAAACCCTCGATTTTCTGTTAAATACACATAATATTTCTAGTTCCACATTCTCCTTTCCACTGATATTATTTTTACCCTCTGTTCTAGATCTATTTTGAAGTTTTAATTCTGAATCTCCAAGTTAAAAATGTGACACTATCAAAATAAAAAAATTCTCCATCAGACAAGATAACTGCCTTCTAAGTATTTCAATACGAAAAGTGCTTTAGTGATGCTTTCTGCTTCTTATCTTTGATAACTGATCCACAATATCAACTTAATATCAACACAATATCAACCTTCTTCACACCTTCTTTCTACCCATTTACTTTCTTTTACCTACTATTTTTATTTAGCCATACCATTTATAAGCTTCTATAGGAGAAATTTTGACCCTCATTTTTAAGATTCAAATTTCTACCTCTGGAGGAAAAAAAATAATTTGTGGACTGAATCAACTCTGCCTCACTAAATAGCTGTGCAATCTCAAGACAAACTGTTTAACCTTTTTGAGACACCATTTTCTTATTTGTAAATGGGAGATAATATCACTCATTACACAGGGATGTTTTTCAAATTAAAGAAAAAGAATTGTAGCAAATCTAGGATGATAAGTGGTAAACAACATTTAATAAACTGGTGCTTATACATAAAAAATGTGTTATTATCAAAGTAATTATCTCATAGGCCATTACAGAAATTTGCTACCAAAAGCACTGGATGTACTTCCTAATTCTGGCCTCAATTCAGGGACAAAATACAAATCACATTACTGCAATTTTAATGGAGAAGCCATCAAGTGGAGTGTGTAATGGAAATATGGGCTATGATATTTGGGCAGAAAGGAGCTCTGGAACATAGGACCAGGAAAGCCAACTCTCAGGGTTTACCATATTCTAGAATCCCTGTATGTATCGATACACCCTTGAGGGCAGTACAATCTTGACTGTAAAAGCAAGGTTACAGTACATATCAACCAGAGAGCTGCTACATTTCATTTAGTCTCTCAATTTCAAGCAGAAATGATTGGTGCGAGTGTGCATTTCACTGCTGATTTGAAACATGGAACCAAAACCACAGTGATGATGTTGATAGATATTAATTTTGCAATTAATATTTGAGACTTACTCCATACCAGTATGCACACTATGTTAAGTGTTTTCTATTCATCATTAACTCTCACAACAATCCTATGAGGTTGGATACTTTTATCCTATTTGACAAACAAAACTAACCAAAAAACCCTGAAGCCTAGCAGAGCTGAAATTCAGACCCAGGTTAACAGTGAAAATTTCAAACATCCAGTAATATAAGTTATGTGCTGACAGTAAGATACCCAATATTTCAGCAGTCTGAGCTATTTGGGTATCTGTGTGGGAAGCAGAGCATCATATTCACTCAACTGTATAAGCAAAAGCACGAGGGAGGTAGAAAAGGGTTACATCCCAGAGTAGCAATTCTGGAACTTTCAAATATTAAAAATCATGACACTGTCAAATTGAACATGGCCTACTGTGGGGATAATTAGAGCTCTCTAGATCAAAGGTTCTGTTTTCCACCTTACACATGCTGATGGACAAGGGCATCAGAAGCTGATGCTATGTGCCATCATTTGCTCAAGACACCACCCCCACACACCTCCACACACCTCCTGAATGAGATTCTCAGAACATCAGCTGCACCTCTGTGCCTTCTCACCCTTTTCAGGAAAGCACATCAGAATGAATATGAGTAAAATAGGTATGAATTTTTCTCGGCATCAGATAAGTAAATATTAAAGTTTATTGAACAGTGGTGCTATATACCAGGCTAAGTTCTAAGCCCTTTGCCTATATTAATCCTCAAATGACATTATGAATTAGGTACTATTTTATTCCCATTTTACAGATAAGGTAACTGAGACACAAAATAAGTAATTTGCTAAAGATTACACATAAGAGAAGGCAATGGCACCCCACTCCAGTACTCTTGCCTGGAAAATCCCATGGGCGGAGGAGCCTGGTGAGCTGCATTCCATGGGGTCTCTTGGACACGACTGAGCATCTTCACTTTCACCCTTCACTTTCATGCATTGGAGAAGGAAATGGCAACCCACTCCAGTGTTCTTGCCTGGAGAATCCCAGGTGGGCTGAGGAGGAGCCTGGTGGGCTGCCGTCTATGGGGTTGCACAGAGTCGGAATGACTGAAGCCACTTAGCAGCAGCAGCAGCAGCAGCAGCACACAAGAGAAATGACAGTGCAAGATTCCAATAAAGAGGTCTGGCTCCAGATCCTTAGTTCTTAAACACAAAAATAAACTGCTTCTCAGTTTTGCTAGGACATGACCAAGTAGACAGGTACGCTGGGTAATTCCAGAAATGCTGAACAACCAAGTTGATGGCGCAATCGAAAAAATAACTTCTGCTTCTGTGGATACATCCAAAAAGCTGGCTCCCTAAAATCTTCCACCAGGAATTTAGTTTAATGTCACAGGGACCTTGGATTCCAAGTCCAAGGGCCCAGAAGAAAACTTCATTTAGAACCTCTCCCCTTATCCTTGGATAAGCTGAGCGATAGCAATTTTCTTAGTAGCCCAGCAAATGGCATTGGTTATGAGGCAGCCCAGCCCTATTATGCTATTGCTGGACCATAAGGAATGAACAAAGCTTCACAAAAAGAATAGGAACACAATCCCTTGCTCTGAAAAGCTCTACGCATTAAAGAGTCACTCAGTCTTCTGGGTAGGGTTGTTCACATACTATCCAGGCAGTATTCTAAGTGCTGGAATACACCTGTGAACAAGAGGTCTCACAATCATGGAGCTCATTTCCTAGTGTCACAGAAATATGGGTCTAAATGGACCTATAAAGGTCAACTCCAAATACAAGAGGAAAAGGTGCTGGCACCATCCTAAATTCTCAGTGGAAGAAAAAAAATGTGAGGAAAAGATGTAAGGGGGCACTATTTACTTTGAATAGCAGGAATGCTGGAATCTTTTCAACTACAACTTAAGAATACCAGGCCAAACTACTGCACTACTGCCAAAGCTGATGCCAACTTGAAATGAAAGCAATGTAGTTGGATGGCACTGTTTCTGCCTCAGGCTAGGAAAACAGTGCCCACCTACAAGTTCCTGAAGAGAGAAAAGGAAAGGACAAAGACACAGAAGCTTGGGTTGTTTATCTCTTTTTAGAACCTGTTCCCAAAATAGAAAAAGGAAATCACTAGCAAAGAATCCTAAGTTCTGCCATATCTTGACAATGTTAGTAACAGTGTTCAAACTAATACAAGGAAAATTAAAATAGGAACTACTGGTGGGAGACACACCAAAAACTACTCATCATGACTGTTTATTTTGAACGGTTTGGCCAAAGTTTACCTAAGTAAAACTAACTTAGGTAATAAGTTAGATAATGCTAATCCACATGAAAAAACAGAAGCAATACTTATAAAAGAAAGTTAAGCATAGTAGGAGAGCAAAAATAACTCAAATTTCTGATAATTTACTAAAAAGCTTAAGTGCTCAGCATGATAGATGTGTTAATACCAATTCAATTCAAGGCCAATCTCTGCAGCCCTAACTGCCCGGTTATTTTCAACTCATGGCTCAAAGACTAACATGCTTCATATATGTGGCATTTATGCACTCATTCACTCATTCATACATCTTCGTGTTTTATCATGCTATGGAGGTGCTGGGGATCTAACACTAAACAGGAAAATACAGGGTTCCTACCTTCATGGATGGGTTTTCTGGTCACATTCATCAGTGAAGATGTGTATAGCTTAGATATAAGCTGCTTTTATCCATCCTGTCTCACTGCAGAAAAACTGTAATCTTTTTTGTTCTTCTCAACCCCATGTGGGAACTCAGTGACGCAAGTCTAACTCAGTTTCAATGACATTAAATCATGTACCTAAAACAGTATGACACAATCCAGGCATTTTTAAAAAGAAGTTGAAATAATCCATCTATGGATTAATCAATTTTTGCTTCCTCTCACAATTCTGATTAAAAAAAAAAAAACTTAATGTGTTCTGCATACATAGAAAACAAAAATAGAGAAATATAATGGTTTTCACCATTTGCAGATTAAAAGCTCTAAGCTTGTGCATAATGGGTCTATTCCAAGAGCACTATTTTTAATTTTTTTAAAATGTAATAAACTTAAACTACTACTCAGTGCTAAGGAATACTGTGTAGCAGTTAAAGAATAACTCAAAACTATATGTACTGACATGAAAAAGATATTCCTTATTGACCTAGAGGACAGAACACAGAACAATGTATGAGATATGTTAAAAATACAGAGACAAAATAAGACTGCACACACACACAGAATAGAAGATCTGGATATTAAACACTGCAGTGGTTACCCTAGGTGGCAAATAAAGAAAGGGAGAGACATGCAGGAGGAATTTGGCTCATTTTTCTATATATATTGCAGCATCACTTAATTTCTTCTGAGATATTCATCTATTGTTTAATTTTTAAAAATTTCTAAACTGTCTCTGCTGCTGCTGCTGCTGCTGCTAAGTCGCTTCAGTCGCGTCCGACTCTATGCGACCCCATGGACTGCAGCCTACCAGGCTTCTCCGTCCATGGGATTCTCCAGGCAAGAACACTGGAGTGGGTTGCCATTTCCTTCTCCGATGCATGAAAGCGGAAAGTGAAAGTGAAGTTGCTCAGTCGTGTCTGACTCTTAGCGACCCCATGGACTACAGCCTACCAGGCTCCTCCATCCATGGGATTTTCCAGGCAACAGTACTGGAGTGGGGTACCATTGCCTTCTCCCAAAATGTCTCTAAAACCAGATAAACATCCAATACTAGGTATTTTGTCCTTAACATTCCTACAGAAAGAAGCAATCTTATTTGAATAGTCAGAATAAATAACATAGCATTTTTAATATAATTTTTGTTTTGTGTTGGAATATAGTTGATTTTACAATGTTGTATTAGTTTCAGGTGTTCAGTAAAGCAATTTAGTTGTATATACACATATGTTTTATTCTTTTCCCATATAGGTTATTGCAGAATATTGAGTGGAGTTCCCTGTGCTATATAGTAGGTTCCTGTTGATTATTTTATACTCTGTAGTATGTATGTTAATCCTACCCTCCTAATTTATCCCTCCCCTCACTTTCCCTCTTTGGCAGCCATAAGGTTGTTTTCTTTGTCTGTGCATTTGTTTCTGTTTTGTAAATAAGTTCACTTGTATCGCCTTTGCTATGCTAAGTTACTTCAGATAAAGATGCAGTACATATATACAATGGAATATTACTCAGTCATAAAGAAGAATGAAATAATGCCATTTGCAGCAACATGGATAGACCTAGAGATTATCGTGCTAAGTGATTAACTCAAGGTATCAGCACGATAATCTCTAGGTCTATCCATGTTGCTGCAAATGGCATTATTTCATTCTTCTTTATGACTGAGTAATATTCCATTGTATATATGTACTGCATCTTTATCTATTCATCTGTTGACAGACATTTAGGTTGCTTCCATGTCTTGGCTATTGTAAAGAGCATTACAATGAACACTGGGGTGCATGTATCTTTTCAAAGTATGGTTTTCTACAGATATATACCCAGGAGTGGGATTGCAGGATCATACGGTAGCTCTGTTTTTAGTTTTTTAAGGAACCTCCATACTGTTCTCTGTAGTGGCTGTACCAATTTACATTGCCACCAACAGTGTAGGAAGGTTCCCTTTTCTACACACACCCTCTCCAGCATTTATTGTTTGTAGACTTTTTAAAGATGACCATTCTGACTGGTGTGAAGTGATGCTTTATTGTAGGTTTGATTTGTATTTCTTTACAAATTAGCAATCTTGAACATCTTTTCATGTGCTTTTTGGCCATCTGCATGTCTTCTTAAGGAGAAATGTGAAATAACATTTAGACCCAACAAAATACTTACATTATATAATAAGTGGCAAGAACTTGGAAAAATTAAACTCTAAAAGGAGTAGATCAGAGAAAGAAATCCTATACTATTTTCAAAATATTTGACGTATTTAAAAATACCTTAGAATAGGTACTGGAACTAGGTTGTGCTTAGTCACTCAGTCTCATGTCTGACTCTTTGCGCCCCAATGGACTGTAGCCTGCCAGGCTCCTTTGTCCATGGGGATTCTCCAGGCAAGAATACTGGAGTGGGTTGCCATGCCCTCCTCCAGGGGATCTTCCCAACCCAGGGACTGAACACAAGTCTCCCCCCATTGCAGGCATATTCTTTACCATCAGAGCCACCAGGGAAGTCCATGAATACTGGAGTGGGTAGCCTATCCCTTCTCCAGGGGATTTTCCCAACCCAGGAATTGAACCGGGGTCTCATGCATTGCAGGTGGATTTTTCACCAGCTGAGGTACCAGGGAAGCCCAGAACTAGGTTAGACACTATAAAAACTGCTTTCATATATAACCTGTAATTCATTTATTATAAATGTGCTTTACAGATATCCTCAAACTGCAAACTACTGTCTCCAAAATAATCACCTTATAAAAATGAGCATCTCTTTTTTCTTCCCTAGAGAAAAGTCTTGCTATATATACATACCATTTCTTTTCCTCTGAACAGTTCAATCTGCTGTCAATTCAAGCAGGGGTTCAACTGTAGCGCTAAACCCTAAGAATATATTGTCTTCTTACTCTTTCAATATCTTCTCAGAAATGATATCTAAAGACCAGAAATGGAAATATCACCATGAGAGTCAATCTGCTCTAGTCATAAAATAACTGCTAAGGGTTTGAAAAGAACTAGTTCATGAAACTAAAATCATTTTCCTTTTCTGCTTCTTTAAAAACTCAATGCAAAAGTTGTAGCTAATGGCTCAACTACATTCCCAAATCAGCAAGGAACATATTTTTTTAATTTTTCATAGATTATTATTCATTTGAACTTCCATCAGCCAGACACTAGCATCAAAGAACCAAAACTTAATGCAGAGCATATTGTCAAATGCATGAGCTACAATTTGGTATATATTAAATATGCCAGTTTACTGTTATTGGGAAATTCTGCTGATCTAGATTGGAATTTTTAAGGGCCTAATTAAAAAAAAAAAAAACTATTCAGGACTAGATTACAACAAGCAGTCATGAAATGAACTTCTTATTTTAACCAATTATTATTAGTATTTTCTAAGCTAAGAATGAGCAGATGCAAGATACATAAGAAATGAAATCAAAGAAAAAGGACAAGATTTCAACTCTCTTTCCCATGTGCCAGAGCATGGTACCAAAGAGTAAAATTTAGAATGGAATAGAAATAAGCAGAGAATTTTGCATATCAGAATTGCTTTAAAAATACACTTCTAGCCATTAGGGGGAAAAGATCAACAAGGGAAGAGAAGGAGCAAGTATCTCTTCCCTGCCTTGTACTGAAGCAAATCATTTCATTTAATCAACAGATCACTCATTTTTCATTTGGCCAAGTGGTCTACACTATCACTGCATATACCTCTTAATAACACTATGAGGTACCATTTCACGCCAGTCAGAATGGCTGCGATCCAAAAGTCTACAAGCAATAAATGCTGGAGAGGGTGTGCAGAAAAGGGAACCCTCTTACACTGTTGGTGGGAATGCAAACTAGTACAGCCACTATGGAGAACAGTGTGGAGATTCCTTAAAAATCTGGAAAGAGAACTGCCTTATGATCTAGCAATCCCACTGCTGGGCATACACACTGAGGAAACCAGAATTGAAAGAGACACGTGTACCCCAGTGTTCATCGCAGCACTGTTTATAATAGCCAGGACATGGAAGCAACCTAGATGCCCATCAGCAGATGAATGGATAAGAAAGCTGTGGTACATATACACAATGAAGTATTATTCAGCCGTTAAAAAGAATACATTTGAATCAGTTCTAATGAGATGGATGAAACTGGAACCTATTATACAGAGTGAAGTAAGCCAGAAAGAAAAACACCAATACAGTATACTAACGCATATATATGGAATTTAGAAAGATGGTAACAATAACCCTGTGTATGAGACAGCAAAAGGGACACTGATGTATAGATCAGTCTTATGGACTCTGTGGGAGAGGGAGAGGGTGGGGAGATTTGGGAGAATGGCATTGAAACATGTATAATATCATGTATGAAACGAGTCGCCAGTCCAGGTTCGATGCACGATACTGGATGCTTGGGGCTGGTACACTGGGACGACCCAGAGGGAGGGTATGGGGAGGGAGGAGGGAGGAGGGTTCAGGATGGGGAACACAGGTATACCTGTGGAGGATTCATTTCGATATTTGGCAAAACTAATATTGTAAAGTTTAAAAATAAAATTTAAAAAAGAAAAAGGAGGGGAAAAAATCAAGTATGATTGGGTTATCTTTCTGTTCCAAATATTCAAAGATACTCAAAGGTTTGAGGTGAAGGTAGAAGTGGAGTATAATAAAAACAGAAAAGTGTGCCAACTACTTTCAGACAGTATCGTTTAGTTCAGTGTCCTCATACACTGCCAACATTCAATTTCTCCCTAAAGTTCCTCACTCACACCCAGGAAACAACAAGGCATATGTCACACTACACATGCTATCTCACATGCGGCTTGCTTACTTCATTCCTAACAGGAAAAAATGAATACATCCTAAGAATGAGAAATATCTCTAAAAACGGGGAAATGTACCCTAAAAATGGGAAATAGCCAAATTTTCAGTTGCTACAGATGACCGAGTAAGTGTGCAATTACAGAAAGTTTATATATTGCTACTTTGCTTCCAAAACAATTTTGGCATCCAATGAGCTTGCATTTGTCTCGATCAGGATGAGCTTTAAGACTGGGTACTGTAAAAAGTCATGTCCATCTCACAATAACAACAAAATTTCTAACTGCATATATACTATTAACAGATGTAAAGATGCTTAAGTGCTAGACCTTTTTTGGTGGGGGGATGTGCTGGGTCTTCACTGCTGTGTGGGCTTTTTGCTAGCTGTGGCAAGAGGGAGCTACTCTCTGGTTGCAGTGCGTGGGCTTCTCACGGCAGTGGATTCTCTTGTTGCAGAGCATGGGCTCAAGGTGTGTGGACTTCAGTAGTTGCAGATCCCAGGCTCTAGACAACAGACTCAGTAGCTGTGGCGCCTGGGCCTAGTTGCTTCATAGCATGTGGGATCTTTGCAGACAGGGATCAGACCTGTGTCTCCTGCACTGGCAAGCGGATTCTTTACCCCTGAGCCACCAGGGAATCCCTAGATTTTAGACATATATCTAATGTTTAAGATAAAATCTGATAAAATATTAATGGTAAGGAAAAATACAACCACAACAGAGAGTCCTATCTATGGTTTGTACAAGGCAAATATTATTATACTTCTCACATTCCAGTAAATACCTTAAATAAGAAGAAATAATACAAACCAAGTTCAGTAGCTTCCATTTGTAGGACTCTCAGTTTAGAAAGTTCTTGTACATATATTCAACTTTTGAATTCAATATTTAGTGTATTTATTCAATATTCATTTGTAAATGCATAAGGTATATCCCTCTAGGCTTCCTTCATCCAACTTGTTAATAAAAATCAGATTGAGAAAAAAAAGCAGCCTCCACATTAAAATCTTATCTCCATTTTTACAGAACAAAATAAAAGCTTATAGATGTTAAGAAATTTTTTTCCTATGATCACAAATTAAAAGCAAAGCATTTTTAATATTCTACTTTATACATTCAATTTATACCACTAACCTCTAATCATGTCACATCTTTCTTACCATGTCACAAATTCACTTTAGAAAGAAAAGAATGATTTTAATTGCTACTGTTCCTTAAAAGTAATGATAAGAATTATGATAAATATATATGTATGCGTGTGTACACAGATATATAAGTTACATGTGCATATGTAATACATAAATGTTTATATGTCTTTGTTCCTGACTTCATAAAGGTTTTCTGTACATGATTAATAAAAATTTATTTCTCTTCAGGACTTAAACTCTTGCAAACTCTTTGTTATCCAAAATCCTTAGTAGGAATTGATTTTATTGACTATCTGAGAATTAACTTCAAGTATTATACCTAGCAAACCTTTGGACGACTACAAATTTAGCATTATTGTGTAACATGAGGGCTTCCTAAGTGGCACTAGTGGTAAACAGCCAGCCTACCAATGCAGGAGACTTAAGAGACACAGGTTTGATCCCTGGGTTGAGAAGATCCCCTGGAAATGGGTACAGCAACTCATTCCAGTATTCTTGCCAGGAGAATCCCATGGAGAGATGAGCCTGGTGGGCTAGTCAACAAGGTCACAAAGAGTCAGACACAACTGAAGCAACTTAGCATGTGTAACATGAAGATCCATAAATAAAAGAATGTGTAATTTTATTGAGACAAAGTTTTAAAATTTCACGAGACACCAAAATGAGAGCTCAACATCCATAGTGCAACCTTGCTTTGCTGCTTTCTTCTCTTGTAGAGTACCTGGAAAGTGCTATTTTATCACATCTTATGGAGAAAATTATATGCTCTAGGACTGTGCTAAAACTAGCCACATGTGGCTACAGAGCACTTGAAACATGGCTAGTCTGAATTGATGTGCTGTAAGTGGAAAATATAAACTGGAATTTGAAGACTTAGTAAGAAAAACAAAACTAAAACAGCTCAAAATTTTTTTATATTGAAGACTTATGGACATGGGGAGACAGGAGGAGAGGGTGAAATGTATGGAGAGAGTAACATGGAAACTTACATTACCATATGTAAAATAGATAGCCAATGGGAATTTGCTGTATGACTTGGGAAACTCAAACAGGGGCTCTGTATCAACCTGGAGAGGTGGGATAGGAAGGGAGATGGGAGGGAGGTTCAAAAGGGAGGGGGATATAGATATAGGATTTTCTGATATGGGAAAATGTTATCAGAAAAAAAAAGGATATAAAATTATAAAAGGTAGAGATGCTTCAAACATGCTTGTAAAGTTATTCAAATTTAGTTTAGCAATATGAAAAAGAGAAATACACCAATTCCTCTAAATGAAAAGAACCTCCTATAGAGCATGAATGTACTGTCTCCTCAGCCAGTCTTAGCCCTGCCTGCTTCTCACAGCATGACCAGATTACTGCACTGACTAATCTGATACATTAATGATACCTCTACAATAAACAGTATGATGTCAATTAGGTATGTTGAAAAGTAATACATGCACAACAAAGGAGGTGGGGTGAGGCAACAAATTATTAGTACCAGTTGTCCCTGGATGGTAGAGTAACAGATTTCCTCTTTTTCACTTATTCTATATTTTCCCAATTTTTTCTACATTGACAGGGTTGAAGGTGGAGACGTAGGAAGATCCTAAACTCTCCTCCTCTGATGAACACAACAAATCTATAGCTACATATGGAATAATTCCAACAGAAAGGGACCTAAAAACTGGATAAACAGAACCTCCTCAACAAAGGATAAAAGAACAGCAAGAGATTGTGAAGATAGATAGAGACACAGTCTCACCAAAGAAAAAACCCACACCCCACACTCAGTGATTCACAATTGGGAGGGATCATCAAGGAACAAATCATTTCCCTCAGGAGCAAGAGATTCAAGCTCCGTATCAAGCAAACCAACTCCTAGGTCCTGCAAAGACCTGGCTTTGAAAATTAACAGAGAATATGCCCAGGAAAACTACAGAACAGAAAACATAGTCTTAAATGGCTCATCCATAAATTGACTAGACCTGAAAACCTGTGAAAAAACAATAAAGTCCATTGCCCATAGGTGAGGGAGATACATTTGTTAATCTTCAACTCCTAGAAGAAGAGACAAAGAAAAGGCCCAAAAAATTATTTGAAGAAAGAGTGACTGAAAATATCCCTAATTTGAGGAAAGAAATAGACATTCAGGTTCAGCAAAGCCAGAGAGTTCCAAATAAGCTCAAGCCAAAGAGACACACACAAAGATACATTACAATTAAAATGGCAAAAGTTAAGGATAGAGAGAGAATCCTACAAGCAGCAAGAGAAAAACAACTTGCTATATATGAGGGAAATGCCATAAGATTTTTAGCAGATTTTTCAGTAAAAACTTCCTTCAACCAGAAGGAAGTAGCATGACATATTCAAAGTGCTGAAAAGGAAAAATTTCCAACCAAAATTGTCTACCCAATAAGGTTATTATTCAGAATTGAAGGAGAGATCAAGGGTTTCCTAGATAAACAAAAGCTAAAGGAATCATCATCACTAAACCAGCCCTAAAAGAAATATTTAAAAGACTTCTTTAACCTGAAAAGATTTGGAAATAATCAATGAGAAAACACATGAAAGTAAAAATCTCACTGGAAAAGGCAAATACATAATAAAAATGGTGAATCAATCACTTATAAAGCAAGCATGAAAGTTAAAAGACAAGTAGCAAGAGTAAAACTTATAATCTTAAGGGATGTATAAAATAAGATAGAAAATGTATCATCAAAAGTATAAAACATCAGAGGGAAGGGGTAAAAAGATAAACTGGAACAAATTCCAAAGCCTTGCTAAAACTGGCTGCTACTTACCTAGGATGTCATATGTGAAATTTTCAGCAACCACACACACACAAAAAAGTATAGTACACACACAAAAGAACATGAAAAAAGAATAATAAAATACTAAAGAAAACCACCAAAACACAAAAGAAGACAGAAGAGAAGAAAGGAGCTAAGAAGAACTACAAAACCAACTACAGAACATTTAACAAAATGGCAATAAGTACATATCCATCAATAATTACTTTAAAAGTAAATGGACTAAATTTGTCAATCAAAAGACAAAGAGTGGCTGAATGGATGAAAAAACAAGACCCATCTATATGTAGCCTACCAGAGTCACTTCAGAAGAAAAGACACATAGAGACTGAAAGTGAAGGGTTGAAAAAGATATTCCTTGGCTAATAGGAGTGAAAAGAAAGCTGGAGTAGCTATACTTTCTGACAAAATAGATTTCAAAACTAATATTTCAATAAAAGACAAAGAAGAGCATTACATAATAATGATGGGGGTTAATTTAGCAAGAAGATACAACATTTATAAATATATATGCACATAACACAGAAGCACCATGATATATATAAAGCAAATATTAATGAACTTAGAGAGAAACTGAAGGCAATATAATTATACTAGAGAACTTAGCACTCTACTTACATCACTGCATAGACCATCCAGAAAGAAAATCAATAAGAAAACAATGAAACTAAATGATATATTAAACCAGATTTGCTTAATGGACATAGAACACTGCATCCAAAAGCAGAATACAAATTCTCAAAAGCACATGGGAACGTTCTCCAGGACAGATCACATATCAGGTCACAAACCAAATCTCACTAAATTCAAGAAGACTGAAATCATGTCAAGCACCTTCTCTGATTATAGTGCTATGAAACTAGAACACAATCACAAGAAAAAAAAAAAAAGGGAAAAAAACACAAAAACATGGAGATTAAAGAACTCACAACTGAACAACCAATGGGTCACAAAGGAATCAAAGAAGAAATAAAAAAAATACCTAGAGATAAATGAAAACAGAAACCTGACATATCAAAATCTATGGGATGCAGCAAAAGCAGTTCTAAGAGAAAAGTTTATAGCAATACAGATTTACCTCAAGAAACAAATCAACAACAAAATAAATCAACAATCTAACTTCACACCTAAAGGAACTAGAAAAAGAACAAATGCAGCTCAAAATCAGTGGAAGGAATGAAATAATAAAGATCAGTTTAGAAATAAATGAAATAATGAATTTAATGATCTTGTGTTCTCTGCCAATTTTTGTTGGTTGTGTTATATACAAATGCTATAAAGATTTACTGTACTGTTAATTGAAAATTTTCTTGAACAAAAAACATGCTTACCAAATGTTCAATAATCTAAGACAGAAAAAATGGCTGTGTAGTTTACATAATTTATCAATATGACACTGCATTTGAAGAAGTGGAATTTGTAGCACCAAAGAAAGGAAAAGCTTATTTGTGATCTAACAAGACATGTACAAGAATTTATGTTCAAGTGGAAACTCTTCATAATACAAATAGCTACACATTTTCCAAATGAATCAATATGCAGAATTTAACTGTAATTCAGATTATGTAAATCCTCTAAATGTAAAAGAAAAGTTTGAAGAACACTAGTACTGAGTTGCCACAATCATGTACTTAAATTGGACAGACAAGTTTTGAAACCAAAATGCTTTTGTTACAAAATGAAAAAAAAGTATTCTATAAAAGTAGTTTTCTTACTTTGAATACAAATATTAAATAAAAATGATTTTGGTAATGGAAAAAAAAGAAATAAATGAAATAGAATAAAAAATTTTTAATATCAATGAAACTAAAAAGTGGTTCTTAGAAAAGATAAGCAATATCAACAAACCTTTTGCAAGACTAACCAAGAACTCAAGACAGAATTCAAATTAAATCAGAGATAAAAGAGAAGTTACAGCTGATAACACAAAATACAAAGGATCATAGGAGACTACTATGAACAATGTCCACAAATGGGACAACTAGAAGACATGATAAATTCCTAGAAACATAATCTTCCAAGCATGAATCATAAAGAATTATAATATCTGAATGGATCAGTTACTAACAAGAAGATTGTAACAGTAATCAAAAATCTCCCAACAGACAAAAGTCCAAGACCAGGCAGCTTCACTGGTAAACTCTATAAAATATTCAAAGAAGACTACCCTTCCCAAACTATCCAAATAAAACTGAATAGGAGGAAAACCTTCCAAACTCATTTTACAAAGCCAGCATTACTATGATACCAAAACCAAAGACAACAACAATATAAAAAAAGAAAGAAAAAAAAAAAGAAAATTAAAGGCCAGTATCCTTGATTAACATAGATGCAAAAATATGCTACAAAATACTAGCAAACTGAATCCAACAATACATTAAAAGGATCCTATACCATGGTTAAGTGGGATTTAGTCTAGAGATGCAAAGATGCTTGGACATATACAAAATCAATCAACATGATACATTAACAAAATGAAGGATAAAGATCATATGATCATCTCAATAGATCTATTTATGATAAAAAAAAAACTCTCAACATAGAGGGAATTTACTTCCACACAACAAAGGCCATATATGACAAAGCCACGCTAATATCCTACTCAATGGTGAAAAGATGAAAGCTTCTCCTCTAAGGCCAGGAACAAGACACGGATGCCTACTCTTGCCACTTTTATTCAACATAGTATCAGAAGTTTTTGTTATTCAGTCACTCAATCGTGTCTACTCTTTGCAACCCTGTGGACTGCAGCATGCCAGGCTTCCCTGTCCTTCACCATCTTCTGGAGTTTAAACTCATGTTCATTGAGTCAGTGATGCCATCCAATCATCTCATTCTCTGTCATCCCCGTCTCCTCCTGCCCTCAACCTTCCCCAGCATCAGAGTCTTTTCCAAGGAGTCAGCTCTTTGCATCAGGTGGCCAAAGTCCTAGCTATAGCAATTAGGCAAGAAAAATAAATTAAAAGTGGAAGTTCTAGCCATAGCAATTAGGCAAGAAAAAGAAATATAAGTCATCCAAAGTAGAAAGGAAGAAGTAAAACTATCACTATTTGGTAGATGACATGATACTATATACAAAAAACCCTAAGAATCCACGTAAAAACATGTAGAACTAATAAATAAGTTCCGTAAAGTCAAAGGATACAAGATCAATACACAGAAATCTGTGACATTTCTATACACTAATAACAAATTATAAGAAAGAGAAATGAAGGAAATGATCTCATTTACAACAGAATCAAAAAGAATAAAATACCCAGAAATAAATTTAACCAGGAGGTGAAACACCTGTACAATGAAAAATATAAGACATAGAGAAAAAAACTGAAGAAGATACACACACACACACAGAGGAAAGATATTCTGTATTCATAGATTTAAAGAACAGATATTGTTAAAATGTTCTTTTTAATCCTCCAAAGCAATCTACAAATTCAATACAATCCCTATCAAAATTTCAACAGCACATTTCAGTGAACTAAAGCAAATAATTCTAAAATTTGCATGGAAACACAAAAAAAATCACAAATAGTCAAATAACACTGAGAAAAAACTAAGCTGGAAATCTCATGCTCCTTGATTTCAAACTATGTTACAAGGCTTTAGTAATCAAAACGGTATGGTACTGGCACAAAAATGTACACACAGATCAACAGAACAGAATTAAGAAACCAGAAAAAACTCACACATAGGGAAATTAATTTATGATAAGGGAGTAAAGAACATACAGTGGAGAAAGGACAGTCTCTTCAATAAACAGTACTGGGAAAACTGAACAGTCACATGCAAAAGAATGAAACAAGACCACTATCCTATACCAGACACAAAAATTAACTCAAAATAGAATTAAAGGCTTGAATGTAAGACCTGAAATCATAAAATTTCTAGAAGAAAACAAAAACAGCAACTTCACTGATACCAGTCTTAGCAATATTTTACGTGTTCTGACTCCAAAGGCAAAGGAAACAAAAGAAAAAATAAACAAATGGGAATTCAATCTAAAAAAGCTTCTGCTTTTAGGAAACCATCGTCAAAACAAAAAGGAAACTTACTGAATGGGGAAAGATATTTGCAAATCACATATCCAAAAAGAGGTTAATATCCAAAACATATATAATGAACTCACACAAGAACAACAACAACAAACCAATAAAAGCCTGATTTAAAAATGCGAGGAGGATCTGACTACATTTTTCCAAAGAAGACATACAGACGGCCAATAGGCCAACAGAAAGATGTTCAACATCACTGTGAGGAAAATGCAAATCAAAAACCACAATGAGATATTATTTCACATCTGTTAAAATGGCTGTCATTGAAAAGACAAGAAACAACAAATGTTGGACAGGATGTGGAGAAAAGGGAATCCTTGTACTATGCTAATGGGACTGTAAATTGGTGGACCCACTGTGGAGAACATTATGGAGATTTCTGAAAACAAAAACAAAAACAACTTAATACTACTACTGTATGACTCAGCTATTCCCCACCGACAGACATAAAAACACTAATTGAAAAGATATATATATATACACACACAGCCAGGTACTGCTGTACTACTGTATACACTTCACTGCTGTACTATTCACAGTAGCCAATATATGGAAACAACTGTCCACTGATGAATGAACAAAGATACAGCACAAATACATATAAAATGGACTATTAACTCACCATGGAAAAAAAATGGAATCCTGCCATTTGTGACAACATGGATAGACCACAAAGGTATTATACCAAGTGAAATAAGTTAGACGAAAAAAGAAAAATACTATATGATTTCACTCATACGTGGAATCTAAGAAAACAAAAAAATAAACAAAATATAACAAAACAAATTCAAAAATATAGAGAACAGAGGGGAAAGGGGTTAAGGGGTGGGTAAAGGAAGTGGGTGAAGGGAGTCAACTGAATGGTAATGAACGGAACTAGACTTGTGATGGTGATCACTCTGTAGTATATATAGATATCAAATTATAAGGTTGTATATCTGAAACTGTTGTTTTTAAAAGCTAACTTTTTTATCATAAAATTTAAAGATGTATAGATAATAGATAATCTGTAATAGATAATACCAAACTCTACTTCAAATCTGAAGCCAAGAGAGAGAAAATTAGAGGGAAATCCGTATAGTAGGATTGAGTTTCCTAGTCAGAGAGCTAGTTCATAAAAACCCAGACCATGTAGTCCTATAGGAGATAAAAGAGAGGATTAACATTCATGCAGCTTTTTTTTTTTTTTTTTTTGCCTTTTACAAAACATTATAAAACACTCCCTTTTCTAGATGATGAGTTTTTTTAATAGACTTTTGGAATGCAAAACTGACAACAGAACTACAAGTTGCATTTATAATAGAATTCAAACTTTATTTGCGTGTTTAATAAACATTTACATGTGAAATAAAATCTAAGTCAATAATTAAAGTTCAACTTCCTAAATTAGGAACTACCGTATTACTTCTAGACTGCTGATAGCATAATTTACATATTCACTGATGCTATCATTCCACAAGCAACATATGTAAGGAAAGGGGTATTTAAAAAACAATGTAAACTTTGTCTTATTCTATACAGAAGAAAAAGATCGTCAAACTACAGGATCCTCTTCTCTCCTTATTATTAACTTCCTCATTGAATCTGGAAGCCAACAACCTCTTTTAACTTCAGGTCAGGACCATAGCTGAATTAAGAAATGGCAGTCCATCTGAAGTATTTAGTTGTGAGGTTTAACATTGTGAATGCAGCCAGTCCTCAAAGGCAAATGCTGAAAAACAGTCAAGGGATATTGCTGCAAAAACAATTTTTCAAGTCAAAGAGAGAACTGACATCAGGAAAATACATTTTATTGCTTCTCCAATGCCTTAAATCTTTCACACAAACTCCCACAATTACTCCTACTTCATACCCAAATAAAATCTATAAAAATTGTTTCACACCTGGGAAGAAGGCAGTTTCTCAGAATTTGAAATATTCAACTCATTATTTCAAAATATTTAAGAGGTACATCACGGCATCTTGTCTTGTAATAACAAAAGTAACTCAATCTCTTATGAAAATTATTGGTGGGGGTGGGGGGGAACCTAATTCTAAACTATGAAAAGTGCTCCTATCATATAAAGGATTTACAAGAAAACTGTTTTCCTGCTTCTCTACCATGGAGGCAGACACAGGGGATTAAGAGGAAAACTTTTCTCAACTATAAGAAAACAAATAGTCTACTGAGTATGGATGAACCTATAAAGCTAAAATCTTTCATTAATTTTCAAATGTTATATTTCTACCATTCTTTATTTTATTCAACAACACAAGACATTTACTACACCCCATGCATTATTTTAAACACTGTTCAATTATTAGCTCATGAACTCTCTGAGGTAGGTACCATCAATATCCCAATTTCACAGATGAGAACACTCAGGCATAGAGAGTAATTTCCCCAAGATGATTCAATCTCAGGCAATCTGGGTTCAGAATTCATGTTCTTAACCACAATGCAATGTTGACTCTTAAAAAGTAATATGCTCATGAAAGCCCAGTGTCTCACAGTAAAATAGTTAATAAAAATCTGCTAAGCAAATGAAGAGGGGAAAAATAGACGTAGCAAAAAGTAGAAAACCTATCTTTCATAGTTTCAACACATTACTATAAGTTTATTTTCCATCAGTCTTCTTTTCTTGTTCACAGAGTTTTTTTTTTATTTTCCCTTTAGCTATCACTCAGCAAACATTATTTTCTAGAAAATGCAAAATTTTTAAATATTAGTCTCTCAACATTTTTAGAATAACAGTTAAAATTAATTGAATACTATATATCAAACATGTGCTTGCTACATATTGTTATCTCACTTCACAATTCCATCAAGTAGTTATATTATTATTCCCATTTTACAAATGAGGAAACTGAAGCACAGTTAAACCAACTTCAGATCCCATGGATAGTAATCAGTTGAGCCAAGATTCAAATTCAGGCAGCCTAATTCCTGAATAGAATTCTTGACTACTCAAAGAGGACAGGATTATGAATTACTTGAAAGATAAGGATCATGTTTTTAAGAGTAGTATTGTTTGTTTGAAAGTGAAAGTCTTAGTCAATCAGTCATGTCATGATTCTTTGTGACCCCATGGACTGTAGTCTGCCAGGCTCCTCTGTCCATGGAATTCTCCAGGTAAGAATACTGGAGTGAGTTCTCATTCCTTCTCCAGGGGATTTTCCCAACCCAGGGATTGAACCTGAGTCTCCCACATTGCAGGCAGATTCTTCATCATCTGAGCCATGCCCTCCTCCAGGGATGGAACCCTGGTCTCCTGCATTGCAGGCAGATTCTTTACTATCTGAGCCACCAGGGAAGTCCATTGTTTGTTTGGCTTAGGCTAAAATGAGAATGTTAACACACAGTTATTTTACTTTGCCCTAAATCTGAATTACACAAACAAAGTTTTTAATACCTTAAGGTTACTTGAGCAAGCTAAATAACTCTTTATGTCTTAATGTAACAGTCAAGTATTTTATGTAACTCCTTCATTCAACAACCATCTGAGTATCCATTTCATGCTAGGCATTGTGCTAATAAGACATAGTCTTTACACTCAAGGCAGAGTCTTTTTTTATTCAGCATATGAATACAATAAAGCTTTCCACAATTAATAAATACAACATACTGTACATACAAATAGTTAACAGCTTTGCCAACCATTCAGTGGCAGAATTGAGAATGGAATCCTGTGATCTTTTTGCCCCTTATGTTTCTAACGTAGATATACCCCTCATTTCTCTTACAGGTCCTAGAGAGTGATCGAAAAACTACTACTGAGTAAATACATCTGCATGTCTCATGCCATATCACCTTTTAATGGCTGGCAATGAAACCTATCCATTTTTAGTGCAACAGAGCTAAAATTAAAATATTTTACTTAAACCTAGGTTTACTATGTTACACATTTAAATTACTTTTAAAGTTCCATGATCACATTTGGATATGAATTTAATAAAATGACAAATACGAGTGTCTAAGAAATATCTGCAGTAACAGACAAATTTGGCCTTACAGTACAGAATAAAGCAGGGCAAAGGCTAATAGAGTACTGCCAAGAGAATGCACTGGTCATAGCAAACACCCTCTTCCAACAACACCAGAGAAGACTCTGCACATAGATATCATCAGCTGGTCAATACCAAAATCAGACTGATTATATTGTTTGCAGCAAAAGATGGAGAAGCCCTATACAGTCAGCAAAAACAAGACCTGGAGCTGACCATGATTCAGATCATGACCTCCTTATTGCCAAATTCAGACTTAAATTGAAGAAAGTAGGGAAAACCACTAGACCATTCATATACGCCCTAAATCAAATCCCTTGTGATTATAGTGGAAGTGACAAATAGATTTAAGGGACTAGATCTGATAGATAGAGTGCCTGAAAAACTATGGACAGAGGTTCGTGACATTGTACAGGAGACAGGGATCAAGACCATCCCCAAGAAAAAGAAATGCAAAAAGGCAAAATGGTTGAGGAGGCCTTACAAATAGCTGTGAAAAGAAGAGAAGCAAAAGGCAAAGAAGAAAAGGAAAGATATACCCATTTGAATGCAGAGTTCCAAAGAACAGCAAGGAGAGATAAGAAAGCCTTCCTCAGTGATCAACGCAAAGAAATAGAGGAAAACAACAGAATGGGAAAGACTAGAGATCTCTTCAAGAAAATTAAAGATACCAAGGGAACATTTCATGCAAAGATGGGCACAATAAAGGACAGAAATGGTATGGATCTAACAGAAGCAGAAGATACTAAGAAGACATGGCAAGAATACACAGAAGATCTATATAAAAAAGATCTTCACAACCCAGATAATCACAACGGTGTGATCACTCACCTAGAGCCAGACATCCTAGAATGCGAAGTCAAGTGGCCTTAGGAAGCATCACTACGAACAAAGTTAGAGGAGGTGATGGAATTCCAGCTGAGCTATTTCAAATCCTAAAAGATGATGCTGTGAAAGTGCTTTACTCAATATGCCAGCACATTTGGAAAACTCAGCAGTGACCACAGGACTGGAAAAGGTCAGTTTTCATTCCGATCCCAAAGAAAGGCAAATGACAAAGAATGTTCAAACTACCGCAAAATTGTACTCATCTCACATGTTAGCAAAGTAATGTCTCTGCTTTTGAATATGCTATCTAGGTTGGGCATAACTTTTCTTCCAAAGAGTAAGCGTCTTTTAATTTCATGGCTGCAGTCACCATCTGCAGTGATTTTGGAGCCCAGAAAAATAAAGTCTGACACTGTTTACACTGTTTCCCCATCTATTTCCCATGAAGTGATGGGACCGGATGCCATGATCTTTGTTTTCTGAATGTTGAGCTTTAAGTCAACTTTTTCACTCTCCTCTTTCACTTTCATCAAGAGGCTTTTGAGTTCCTCTTCACTTTCTGCAATAAGGGTGGTGTCATCTGCATATCTGAGGTTATTGATATTTCTCCTGGCAATCTTGATTCCTGCTTGTGCTTCATCCAGCCTGGCATTTTGCATGATGTACTCTGCATAGAAGTTGTATAAGCAGGGTGACAATACACAGCCTTGACGTACTCCTTTTCCTATTTGGAACCAGTCTGTTGTTCCATGTTCAGTTCTAACTGTTGCTTCCTGACCTGCAAATAGATTTCTCAAGAGGCAGGTCAGGTGGTCTGGTATTCCCATCTCTTTCAGAATTTTCCACAGTTTATTGTGATCCACAATAAATTGCCAACATCCACTGGATCATCGAAAAACAAGAGAGTTCAAGAAAAACATCTATTTCTGCTTTATTGACTATGCCAAAGCCTTTCATTGTGTGGATCACAATAAACTGTGGACATGTCCAGGTGGTTCCAAATTGGGAAAGGAGTATGTCAAAGCTGTATATTGTCACCTTTCTTATTTAACTTATAGGCAGAGTATATCATGAGAAATGCTGGGCTGGATGAAGCACAAGCAGGAATCAAGATTGCCAGGAGAAATATCAATAACCTCAGATATGCAGATGACACCATCCTTTGGAAGAAAGTGAAGAAGAACTAAAGAGCTTCTTGATGAAAGTGCCACACGACCCAGCAATCCCACTGCTGGGCATACACACCGAGGAAACCAGAACTGAAAGAGACACGTGTACCCCAATGTTCATAGCAGCACTGTTTATGATAGCCAGGACATGGAAGCAACCTAGATGTCCATCAGCAGATGAATGGATAAGAAAGTTGTGGTACATATACACAATAGAGTATTACTCAGCCATTAAAAAGAATACATTTGAATCAGTTCTAATGAGGTGGATGAAACTGGAGCCTATTATGCATAGTGAAGTAAGCCAGAAAGAAAAACACCAATACAGTATACTAACGCATATATATGGAATTTAGAAAGATGGTAACGACAACCCTGTATGCAAGACAGCAAAAGAGACATAGATGTATAGAGCAGTCTTTTGGACTCTGGGGGAAGGGGGGGGGATGATTTGGGAGAATGGCATTAAAACATGTATAACTTCATATAAGAAACGAATTGCCAGTCCAGGTTTGACGCAGGATACAGGAAGCTTGGGGCTGGTGCACTGGGATGACCCAGAGGGATGGTATGGGGAGGGAGGTGGGAGGGGGGTTCAAGATGGGGAATACGTGTACACCCGTGGCGGATGCATATTGATGTATGGCAAAACCAATACAATATTGCAAAGTAAAAAAAAAATAATAATAATAATAATAATTTTTTTTAAAAAAGA
>NW_011494753.1:7479444-7488576 GCF_000754665.1 Bison bison bison
AAAGAGGAGAGTGAAAAAGTTGGCTTAAAACTCAACATTCAGAAAACTAAGATCATGGCATCTGGTCCCATCACTTCATGGCAAAGAGATGGGGAAACAATGGAAACAGTGAGAGACTTTATTTTTGGGGGCTCCAAAATCACTGCAGATGGTGACTGCAGCCATGAAATTAAAAGATGCTTGCTTCTTGGAAGAAAAGTTATGACCAACCTAGACAGCATATTAAAAAGCAGAGACATGACTTTGCCAACAAAGGTCCATCTAGTCAAAGCTATGGTTTTTCCAGTACTCATGTATGGATGTTGAGAGTTGGACTATAAAGAAAGCTGAGCGCCAAAGAATTGATGCTTTTGAACTGTGGTATTGGAGAAGACTCTTGATTTCCCTGGCCAGCATGGAGATCCAACCAGTCCATCCTAAAGGAAATCAGTCCTGAATATTCATTGGAAGGACTGATGCTGAAGCTGAAACTGCAATACTTTGGCCACCTGATATGAAGATCAACTCATTGGAAAAGACCCTGATGCTGGGAAAGATTAAAGGAGGGAGGAGAGGGGACAACAGAGGACGAGATGGTTGGATGCATCACCGACTCAATGGACATGAGTTTGAGTAACCTCTGTTTGTGATGGACAGAGAGGCTTGGGGTGCTGCAGTCCATGGGGCCGCAGAGTCGGACACGACTGAGCAATTGAACTGAACTGAAGACGATCCATGAAAGCAGCAGTCAAAAGTGTCACATGTTCACAGAAGATGAAGGCCACTTCTACTTGATTTTACACTGAAACAAATTTTTAAACAGTCTGAAGTCTAATCCCATTGATTCTGGAAAGGTGGTAGAGAGATAAAAGTTAAAAAGTCAAGTGTAACAGAAACTCTCCTAACCAGTTCACTTGCTTAACTGATAGCTATGACTAAAGGCACAATTACTAACCTGAGGCCTTATAATGGCAGGGGACCAAGAGCAGAAGCAACTTAAGAAACCAAGATCAACATGCAGAAGAGATTCTCCGTTTTGATAATTGCTAGTGCGTGCTTGAAACCTTGACAAGCTTCTTATCTGGTACATATTTATATCAGTGTTTATATGTAGCTGGCACATGCTTGAGTTTATTTTTTCTGATGCCTATGTCCTCTAACTAGCTTTTTTAGTATGTATTTGAACCATTATCTGGTATTTGCCTTCCACTGCTATTTTCTTTTTCAGTCTGTAATTTGTCTCATCCTAGATTATAAATTTATGGCTCAATGCTAACTCCTGAAACAGCTCAGTGCCTTGCAAATAATAGGTACTGACAAACTGTTTATTAATAACAGATATGAAATCCATCCTAAAGTCCCACCCCAATCCTTACCATTTTACAGAACTGTTCCTCCTCATCTCTCTAACTGGGATGCCCTGTGGTCAGTCCTTGAATCTCTTTTCTAACTACACTCAACTCAGGTGATCTCATCTATACTGATAATTTCTAAATGTATACAACCTAGATCATCACCCTCCTCTGAACTATAGATTCATTTGTTCAGTTGCTGACTTGACATCTCAATTAGCATGTCTATTAGACAACTGAAAAATGTAGCCAGTCTGGAACGGAACTCTTGAATTCTACCCAGAAACCTGCTCTGCTCATAGTCTTCCCGTCTCTGAAAATGACAACTCCACCCTTCCTGTTGCTTAAGCCAAAAACTTTAGAGTCATCCTTGATGTCTCTCTTTTCACATTCCACATTCATCAGCAAACCCTGTTGGATCAAAACATACCTAGTTAGGGTCAGAGATACATTTTACACACAGAAATAAATAGAGGTATGTGTGGATACACAGATTAGTAAGCATACATATATTTCCTAGCTCTGTCCACAGAGAGCATCTAGCAGAAGTGATATCCTATTAACAACAAGCACACCTAGCATCCAGATCTTGACCTCAAAATACCATTCTCCAATAAAAGGAATGAGAGTTTGGTGAAAAGAAATGAGTCTAGGGCTGAGGCAGGAAAGATGCAAGATAAGCCTGAAACATCTAGTAGTGCCAGAGAATAAAGAAGCGTAACACGTATACATACAAAGGACAGGAGCATATCAAAAGGACACAGAAGTCAACTAAAAGAGCTCCCAATGGGCAAAGCTGGAATAATTTGGGCAATAAAAGAAATAATGATACCAATTGAATTATAACCCTAAGAATAAAGTATCCATGAATTAGAACTGATATGATTAGATAGATAAAAAGATAGAGAAGGAACAAACCTTCCTTACAGAAGAATTCCAATCAGTAAATGCAGTAAGAATGAGGGAAAATAAACAGTACATTTAGAACATCACAGCAATAATTACTACAGGCAAGATTATTGGTGAATGCTAAAAGTAGCAGAAACAGGATACTGGCAAAGGCTCAAAGTATCTCCCTCAAAATATTTACCAATTACTGTGGTGGTTTTAATATATGTCCATAAATTCTTTGATACATCTCCCTCCAGGAAGTAGAGCTTAATTCCCCTCCCCTTGAGTGTAAGCTGAATTTAATGACTTGCTTCTAACGACCAGTGTATGGAAGAGGGAAAATAATGACTTTCTAATGCAAAAATCTGGCAAAAACTACCTTACCTAAGTGATCGCCCAGTGATGCCATGTTGATAAGAAGGTATATTAACAAGGGAACTTTACTCTGTGGTGTTCTTCCTCAAAATTCTGTAACTAATCATGAGAAGATATCAGAAAGTCTAAACTGAGGAACATCCTATAAAAATACTTGACCAGTACTCTTTAAAAGTATCAAGGTCATAAAAGGTAAGGAAAAACCAAGAAACTCATGCATTAGAAGAGACAAAGGAGACTCGACAACTAAAACCAATGTAGTATTCTGGTTTGGATAATGCAATGGAAAAAGGATATTAGTGGAAAAACTGGTGAAACACAAAGTCTGCAGCTTGGCAGAAGCACTGTACCAATATTAACTTCTTAGCTTGACAAATGTACTGTGGTTATGTAAGATATTAATATTAGGTGGAAAAAGGTGAAGGGTATATGGCAATGATTTTTAATAGGAGCAGTTTTGCCCCATAGGGGGCATTTGGTAATGTCCAAAGACATTTTTGATTGTTACAACAGGGGGATGGTACTGCCACCTATGGACAGAGGCCAGGGATCTGTCTAACATCCTATATAGCACAGGACAACCCCCACAACACAGGTTTATTTAGTCCAAAATGTCAATAATGCTGAGACATTAAGGAACTCTATGCATTATCTATGCAACTCCTCTATAAATCTAAAATTATTTCAAAATAAAAAGTTAAAAATATATCCAAATCCAATCATTTCTTATCAGTTTCCTAATGTAAGACACCACTAACTCTCAAATAGATTTTTAAAGAGAGCCTCCTAACTGATCTTCTTGCTTTTACTCTTCACTGTTTTAGAACGCTTTTAACACAGTAGCTGGAGTGGAGTTTTAAAAGCATAAATCTGATCATGTCATTTTGCTTAAAATCCTGTAATGGTTTCTATCTCAAAAAGTAAACACCCAAGCCCTTCCAGTGTTCTACAGGCTCTATGTAGTCTGGACCCAGTTATTTCTTGAACTAAACCACTTTCTACTCTTCCATTCTATTCACTGTTACTCTTCTATTCACTCCAGTCCAGGCACAATGCCCTCCTAGTGTTCTGGAATATACGAAGTACACTTCTGCCTCAGGGCCAACGCAAAAAACTGTTTCTTCCACCTAATGTGCCCCCTTACCTCCTTCTTAAATTCTCTGCTTACTCCTCACCAAGTCCTTCCCAGACATCCTTTTAAAAGTGCACATACCCATTGGCATACCTGTCCTGCTTGCCTGCTCTATTTTTCTCTACAGCACTTATCCATCACCTTCTAATACTGTATAACAAGTTACTTATTTTGTTTAATGTCTGTCTTTCTCTCCAGAAAGTAAAGTCCATCAGGGCATGGATTTTTGTCCGTTTGGTTCACTACTATAACCTCTGCACCTAGAACAATGTTCAGCACACTTAATGCTAAACAAACACTGGATAAATGAATGATACACCTTTGAAGTCCTAAATTTAATATCCCAGTGTTGCTCTACCACTTTGCATCATTACTGCATTTTCTCTTACTCCTCACTAGAGAGGACTATGGTTTGGAGAGCAAAGAATAGGCTCAGATCTTGGTTCTATCACTTGAGAGTGTGTCTCTAGACATGTGATTTAACCTTTCTAAATCCTCGGTTTCTTCATTCAAGAAGAATGACAAACGGATGGATGTTAAGGTTAATAACACTTTTGTTAGAATGAGAAATAAGGCATTAAAGTATATAACACATAGTAGTAGGTACGCCATAAACAAAAGCTAATATTTTTGCTCCCTCCTCACTAGCTCTTTGGCTTCACACTGACCTCTAGCTCCCAGTTTCTCCCAGTTGAATCACCTCTTCTATGATTTCTGCTCATGATCCAACCTGGACTCCACAGTTCACTCCAGTCACAGCCTTTTAATATCATTAATTTGCTCAGCCGACTGCCCTTCAGGTATCTCTACCAAGCAGGCATCTGCACAAAGCTGTGCATAACAGCCTGGGCTCTCAAACTGAATCACCAGGGTTTGAACCTCAGTTGTTATCTCACCATCAAGGAGAATAACAGTACCTACCTTTAGAGCTCTTGTGAGTTTCTTCAGTTATACCCAGAGTGATCAATGCTGGAGAAAAATCAAACCATGCAAACTGGAGTCTAGAACCTTCAGAACAAATCTGAAGTCTAGAACCTCAAATGGGCCCTCTATGCTGCCTAACAATTCTTTTTCATTATCCTAGTCATGTATCTATTTCTTTCCCATTCCCTTGAAAGCTATTAAGCTATTATATTATTGACATGCTTTTTTAAGAACCCCTATTTTATCATGCTCCCCCTCATTCTAGGCAGGTACTCAAAAATGTTAGAAGACACATCAACTCATTCTCCCTCCAGTCCCCATCATTTAGAAACTTGTTTACACTGCCTCCAATTTCATCTCTTTTCCTCATGCTCAACGAATAAGGAAAATCAAGGCCAACTTCTCTACCTATGCTTTGGATCCCATCCCTTACTATTGCTTCCCAAATCCTGGCACCATCAATCACCTTTGCCCCCCATCTCTCTCCTCCCCACCCCACTTTAATTTCTCCTCTACATTGGTTCATTACAAGCCCAAATAAATACGCCCCAAATCTTATTTTAAAAAGGGGGGAGAGACAGTAAACTTTTCTAAAATTCCCTGCATCTCCTTCACCTATACTATTTGTTCAGTCCTCTGTTGAAAACACTATATCTCTCACAATTAGCTACATTTCTAGTTGTCATTGGCTCTTCAACCCCCTCACCCAGAAAGCATTACAATGTAGCTACCTGCTCCAACTGAAGTAACAAATGACTTAATCATCAGGTCTTAAGGGCTTTTTTTCCCATTTTTATCTCACTTGGCCTTTGCATGGAGAGATACAGTATTCTCCACTTCTAGTCCTTGAAATACTCTTCTCCCTCAGCTTCCGTGACAAATCTCTCATAGTTTCCTTTTTCAACTTTGGTCTATCTGGCACAGATGGCTGGCTTCTCTTAGTTGTCTGCCCCATTCAGTAGCTCACAACAGAAACGTGGGAATCATGTTAAACTGTCAATCTTGCTCAACTCTATAATCTGATTATTTACCCTATCCCGTTGATAATACTTCCTAAACCTGTTACACATACACCCCTCTTCTATCTCTCTCATCATTTCTCACCAGGAATGGCTTCCTAACTGGTTCTGCTTCTAGTTTTGCCCTTCTCTAATCCAGCATTCACCTCACTGCCCAGAACACAAATATGGTTCTTCACAGCATAATTCCCTGACTCCCTCCACCCAACTAAATCCTCACTGCTGCTGCTGCTGCTGCTGCTGCTAAGTCACTTCAGTTGTGTCTGACTCTGTGCGACCCCACAGACAGCAGCCCACCAGGCTCCACCATCCCTGGGATTCTCCAGGCAAGAACACTGGAGTGGGTTGCCATTTCCTTCTCCAATGCATGAAAGTGAAAAGTGAAAGTGAAATCGCTCAGTCAAGTCGGACTCTTAGCGACCCCATGGACAGCCTTCAGAATAAAGTTAAAGCCCCTTAGCTTGTTTCATAAGGCATTCAGTGATTTGACTCCTTAACACTTTTTCATCCCCTATGCTACACTCTGCTGTCCACATGTGCCTATTGAATACTTTAACAAGGCTAGACCCAACTGAGATATGGTGTAAGTGTAAAATACATACCAGATTCTGAAAACTTAGTTTGAAAAAGAGAACGTCAAATATCTCAATAATACTTTTTATATTGATTACAGATTGAAATATTTTATATATATCAAATTAAATAAAATATATTATTAATTTCACCTTTTACTTTTTAATGGGGTTAATAGGAAATTTTAAAATACACATATGAATTACATTTGTGACTTACATTATTATATTTTTACAGAACAGCACTGGTCTAGAATGTCCTTTCTCTTTTTCTGAACCTAGTTAACCCCTGTCTATTTCTGAAAATTAGCTGAGGTAACTCACTAAGATGCATTTCAGGACACTCCCCTCCCAAGACTCCCAAGTACCCATCCTCCTCTGTGTTTCTATCCAAAGGAATTCACTTACACCTGTTATATATCACTCCACATTATAATTATTGGTTATCAGTATCTTCTTCTGCTAAACTATATGCTCCTTGCAAAAAGGTATATCATTCTACATATACTCAGGGATTTCCACCATGCCTACCACTTAAAAGGCACTCAAAATATTTGCTGAACAAATGTGAACTATCTATTCCTGGCCTGAAAGTTACTAAAATTTCTCCAAGGAAAACAAATCAGCAAAGAAGGAACCTAGATTTTTTTCCAAGAGCTCCAGTAATGAAAGGATCAGAATGATGCTAGGAAGCAGGAATTACAGTAAAGAGAAGAGTAATAAGAAAATAGGGCTCATCATACACACCTCTTACAGTGAAAACAGGAATTTGCAGCAGTGATATGGAGCCTTGAACTCAACTTGGCATGCCAGGGGCCACAGTTCGGTTCCTAAATTACTCAAATAACCCATCCAACAAAAGAGTATGATTTGGCAGGTTTCAACACAAACAACTAGAGCCCAGCACCTGTTCCACTTAAACAGAACATCATTACAGTTAAAAACAACAACAAATCTCTCTCATGAAGCAAATGCTAATCTCATGATGCTTCACCATAGAGCAATTTAGAAGAGTTATTATATGAAATGTGCCAAAGCATGAATTTATGGCTGATGCTTATTTGGCAAATATGGTTGGCACTGCTAGATGTTGAAAAACATGTATGCAAATAAGCAAATAAAAGTTTTTAAGCTCTCAGACTTAAATATTTACATTATCATAAATGTACAAAGATAAATGTTTATATGAGAACACATATAACACATTCCAGGAACATATTTTTAAACATGATTGTCAGGAACAGTTATGAAGTGGCATTATTTCTTTATGGGCCTCGTGGTAAACTCTTAAAAATAAATTTTGACTGAATGTTAATGGGGTACAAAAATTATGGAGGAGGTTTCTCTGTACTATCACTGGGTAAAATGAATAGTCACAGTATCATAATAGTTCAAAGCAATCTTATCTTTTCCTTTCACCAAAATACTTTTCTTCCCATCCTGGAGCACAGCCAAACATAAAGGTCAAACCCTAAATGGAGGGTCAGAGGTGAAGAAGAGAACCACATATCAAAAAGGCTTATAGAAGATACTTTGACATTTTCCCCACATTAATATAGTCATGTTAGAGTCTCCAAAAATAAAGACATGATAAAATATTTCCCCCTCTTCCCTTCTGACAGTTATGGAAAGATGTTTGTTTTTTCACATAGTTTGCGAGTTGGTCATAGCCAAAACACATAGTAATCGTATGAATTCTGCTTCCATTGTTAACTGTTCATCTCTGGGCAGAGGCTACAACTCCCATTCTGAAGCCAAGAAAATGTACCATACATGCCATTATAGTTTACTAAACGAGTCACCAAAGAGAAGCAGGCACTTCAGAAAGTAATTAAGGTAGTCAGTGAACTGAGCTATCTAGAAGTGCTCTGAGATTACAGGAGAAGCCATCATGAAGCAAGTATTCAAGATTGCTCACAGAAAGTTTTACCCCTGTGGGTAATTCATGGTTTTCACTTCTACACTGCAGAGAGCAATATGGGTTCTCCGACTATACACATTACCACATCATTCCATTTATCAAGGAAAAAAGAAAAAAAAAGATGTGGTGGCTGAATAAAAGTCAAGAGGTAGGCCCCAACACAGAATCCTCAAGGCAATCCCAATTCAGGTGAAAAGCTGATGACAACACCATACAATGACCCAAAATCAGACTTTCATATATAATCTTACCATATTTAACAGACACAGAGAAAAATGTATTGAGTTTTCTATAACAAGGCCAACAGAAATGAAATCATAGTTTTCCTTTAGCTCCTTTCCTATCCCCTCAACGCCAGCCTTCCAGTAACTCCATTCCATAGCTCTCCGATTCCTAAACGAGGATCTTAAAAACACAGCGGACTGCAAAAAAGTAACATTTAATGGTGGGAGGGCTCCTCTTTCCTGTTGCTCTCAGCAGTCTTTCATGTAGTCAAAGGGCGAAAAAAAAAAAAAAGAAATCAAGCTCTCAGACGGATGGTGCAGGCGATTGGGAGAGGGTAGAAAAGGGGCTCAGACGGCAAGTCCTCATCGTGGGGGGAAAGAAAAGTTAAAAGAATGAACGAATCAAAGGGCAAAGGAGATACAAGACTGACCTCACGAACCACTCAAAACCCCCAAATAACCAAGCAAACCCGCACGTTAGGGGGGCTCACAAACCGCAGAGCGAAGTGAGCAGGCAAAGAGCCACCGGGTTTCGCCCTGGCGCTGTTGGCCAGGCTGCGCCGGATCCTCGGGTTTGGAGGTGGATGGGGATGTCCCTGCAGACTTCGCAGGAACGAGAGGCGTCCTTCCTGCCCTAGCCTCACCGCGTACACCTCCTCCAGGCTTCACTTTCCCCAGCAGCCTTCCAGCTGCGCTCGGGGGCGTCCCCCGCCGCCAGGTCCCAACTTTCCCTCCTCTGCGGT
>NW_011494753.1:7489087-7493332 GCF_000754665.1 Bison bison bison
ACTCGCCGCCGCGCTCCTGGAGCGAACACGCGCGCGCGCGCACACCGGCTCTCTCCCAGTCCCTCCTCAGCCCCGCGGGAGGAGTCACCGTGAGGCCCCACCTCTCGCGTTCCTACCTCCCGGGAGAGACCTAGAGCACGTCTGATTGGCCGAGGGGGCGTGGCCAAGGGAAGAGGGAGGGACAACCAGGACCTTCGTCTGGCGTGAAGGGAAATTTTAGTTCAATTACGTTTAAGCGGAAAAGGGGAACGAAGTACTGGCTCATTTGGAGCCTCAGGCCCCTAGGTCAGCCTACCATCGAATACAGAATATGTATCTTCAAGGACTCCAGCACACAGTAATCACCAATTTAAGCCCAATATTTCTGCAGGCCTTAATTTTAAAAACTACAACTCCCAGAAACCTCCGCGAAAATAAGTCTCACCTTACGTAATCACGTAGTCCTTCGCCGCCTTTGAACAAAATAATCCCTTCATTTTTCTGAAGGTATGGGGAATAATATTTCATTTTTCTCCTCACTGGAAAAATTTTAAATGCAACGATTAAAGAAGTTACCTATGGAAGGCAGTTGAGAAATTAGGTAAAGGGAAAGAAAAGACATTAATATAAAGTACTGCGGAGGAATTTTTGTCAAGCTGTGAGACGACGGAGTGAGAAGAGTGAAGGCGGTTGAGAGGGGCTCAGGGAATTGTCCTGTGTGCCAGGGACTTTCTTTAGGCCTCGGGCCCCTGTCTACCCCTATCATCAGCAGGTCAGTAAGCAAGGCGAGCTTGCGGGTGGCCACAGTGGAGGTACCCTTTACCCCTTGAAGATCACCCCTCTTTTGCTATTACTGGTTTGCCTCAGTTTGAGGCCGACTGAATGGGGGCGCCTCACTTCCGGTTGGGGGAGGGGAGGAAGGCCCTCCTGGGGGAGGGGGGGAACATAACTCACTTCCTGTGGGGGTAGGGTGATAGGTTGGGGTGTCCAACCCATTTCCCGTGCCGGCGAGAGCTTGAAAAGGTGATGCTTGGTGCCATATGCATAGACAGTATCTTAAAGCTTTGGGATTGTGTCTTATGTGAAAAAATTAGGTTATTCCAGTTGTGCTGATCACCAGACTCCAGTCAGAATTTATGTGAGTTTTGATTCCATGTGTAAGGTGAAAATTTTTTCCCCAATAGAATTTTCTTAATGCATTTTTCAAAGAATTCGAAACGTCTTGTTAAAATTTTCTACCCATCTGACTGAGCAAGATGACATGCTTTCCGGTGTGACTCATGAATTGCCCACCCTGCTCCCCGACTCAAGTCCAACCTTGACTTAAGAGTATGGTATAGCGGTATTCTTTGCCTTGACGTGCCACAGAAACTCTATAGCTCTTCTTAAAGAGGTTTATTACAGGACTCGATATTTTACGTAAACTATGAAGCATTTTCACAAGAGTGAAAATATACCCAATTAACAGATGTTACCCTAACTGATGTGATTGGTATCTTAAATCCTTAGACCTGTTGCTTTTAGGGTGCAGGTTCTGCCCTGTGCCTGAAAACAACTTCCTCAACTTTAAAAATCGATTTAATTAAATTACAAAGGGGGGAAATGTACTACAGTGCGACTTTCACAGATGTTTCATGTAAGTTACATATAAGAATTTTTAAAGCTGAGGAAGTTGTTTTCAGGCAGAGGACAGAACCTGTAAGAGACGTGGGTCCCATCCCTGAGTCAGGAAGATCCCCTGGAGTAGGAAATGGCAAACCACTCCAGTATTCTTGCCTGGGAAATCCCATGAACAGAGAAGTCTGGGCAGGCCAGGGTCCATGGGGTCGCAGAGAGTCTAACACACCTGAGCGATTTAGCATGCATATGCATGCACACGCACCCAGCATCGATATAAAAATGGTGTCTACACTTTGTGGTTTTAAGGCATGGTGCACGGATCCTGAAATTCAGCTCAGATTTTAAGTAGGGGGGAAATTTGGCTCATAAAGGACAAAAAATATGTACCAGAATGTTCTATTTTCCTATATTCTCGGTGTTTTGTAAGAAACTACTTGTTAAGTAATAAACACTTAACAGTTTGATTTCTTGGCTTGTTTTCAAGTACCACAATACTTAGTGGGTGGTGAGGGTACTGAAAGGATCAATCTATTTGGTGATTATAAAATCTCAACAGCATTAGTAATTTTAGAATATCTATCAAGTGAACTGTAATGTCTTTCAAGAATATTTAAAAGAATAAAGCTTTTGTATTTTTTTTCCTTTAGGGTTCTCACCTAATCTACCCTCAGAATTTGCAATTGTTTTGATTCTAGTTCTTTTCAAAAGCTTTTTGTTTAGAGTTTATTAGAAAATCTGATTTACACTAAAATGTTCAAACAACTGTAAAACTTAAATGTCACAATAAGGAAAAAGATATGTTTTGACCTTTTATAGACATAAAGACAAAAAAGCTAAGACCCAAAAATCAGTGAATTACCTTTTCAAGGACTACAGAGTTTCTGCAAAAGCTGAAAAAACAGGACCTATTTATGTCTGTGTTACTATTAATAAAAGGTTAGGAACATGTAGACTGCCTCAAGCAAATATTAATTAACTGATTAGAAAAACATGTTCATTATCTTCTGTTAGTGTACTATAGAAGAAAATATTATATGAGACTCCTGACAAACTATTAAACTACAGCATTAAGAACTATTGAAGTGAGTAAAACTTGTGGAATTAGATGAAATAGAGAAAAAGTAAGTTAAAATATTGATTGAAATACAGTAGTAGTGCCTTTAGGAAACTATCTTTGGAAAGCAAAGGAGTTTTTAAAATTGGTCTTTATACCATTCCATGGAAGAAATGCAGTATAATAGAAATAAGAAAAATTGTTGCAGCTGAGAGACTTGAGCAACTTAAAGAATTGTCTGTTCAGAAGAAAGCAATTTATAAAGCACATATCTGAAAGAAGATGTTTTGTGATAAGTGGCAGTTATTCATTGGTTCCATCAAAGAAGAAATATTAGAAAACCTTGTGGAAAATAGAGGGAAGTTCATGGAACCTGCTTTTATTCTCTTTAAAAGTGTTTTTGTAGAGTAGTTTGCTGTCTTCCAAAGGCTTTTTTTTTTCCCTTACAGTTCTTTGTTGCAGTTTTCTTTGCATGTTCTAATAGAAACATTATCAAAATTAGAAAAATAAAGACTTTTGTAGGTGTATTCTGTTGCTTCTTTAAGTAAATGAATTTCATTCCATTACTTGCCATCAAGAAAAAAGAGATTGTCCATTTTTTCATAATATTTAGATTAGATAACCATTTTCTTTTTCAAAAAGCAGTCATTAGATATACTGCTCATAGCAGTTTGAAATAAAACAGTAGGTCAAAATTCTGGATTCTGTCTCACTGAAGTTTAATTATCCAGGAAGAGCTAGATGCTATCTCTAATGCAAAAGGATCTTTTCATTCTTTTGTCTACCTTTCTTTGTAAAATCATGCTCTTGTTTTACAACTATTGCTTTTTGGTATATTTGTTGTTTTGATAGTTCCTTGTTTTTGCCATTGAGTTGAAAAGGAATATGCTAATAACATGATGGTCCTTAAACCTGCTGTTCTGCTGTCATCTCAGGGCCATCAAGAGTATTCAAATGAGAATACCCCTTTCATGACCTTTCATTATTTCAAGAAAAGTTTATTGAGTGCTTACTATGTAATAGTCTCTGTTTTAGGATCTTGAAATACATCAGTGAATACACACAAATATCCATATTCTCTTGGAGTATCAGTTCAGTTCAGTCATGTCTGACTCTTTGTGACCCCATGAACCGCAGCATGCCAGGCCTCCCTATCCATCACCAACTCCCGGAGTCCACCCAAACGCATGTCCATTGAGTCGATGATGCCATCCAACCATCTTATCCTCTGTCGTCCCCTTCTCCTCCTGCCTTCACTTTTCCAGCATCAGGGTCTTTTCCAATGAGTCAGCTCTTCACATCAGGTGGCCAAAGGATTGGAGTTTCAGCTTCAGCATCAGTCCTTCCAATGAACACCCAGGACTGATCTCCTTTAAGATGGACAGGTTGGATCTCCTTGCAGTGCAAGGGACTCCTCAAGAGTCTTCTCCAACACCACAGTTCAAAAGCATCAATTCTTCAGAACTCAGCTTTCTTCACAGTCCAACTCTCACATCCATATATGACCACTGGAAAAACCATAGCCTTGACTAGACGGACCTTTGTTGACAAAGTAGTGTCTCTGCTTTTTAATATGCTGTCTAGATTAGTCA
>NW_011494753.1:7493432-7510551 GCF_000754665.1 Bison bison bison
GACAAAGTAGTGTCTCTGCTTTTTAATATGCTGTCTAGATTAGTCATAACTTTCCTTCCAAGGAGTAAGCCTCTTTTAATTTCATGGCTGCAGTCACCATCTGCAGTGATTTTGGAGCCCAGAAAAATGAAGTCTGACACTGTTTCCACTGTTTCCCCATCTATTTCCCATGAAGTGATGGGACTGGATGCCATGATCTTCATTTTCTGAATGTTGAGCTTTAAGCCAACTTTTTCACTCTCCACTTTCACTTTCATCAAGAGGCTTTTTAGTTCTTCTTCACTTTCTTCCAAAGGGTGGTGTCATCTGCATATCTGAGGTTATTGATATTTCTCCTGGCAATCTTGATTCCTGCTTGTGCTTCCTCCAGCCCAACGTTTCTCATGATGTACTCTGCATAGAAGTTAAATAAGCAGGGTGACAATATATACCCTTGACGTACTCTTTTTCTTATTTGGAACCAGTCTGTTGTTCCATGTCCACTTACATCTGTTGCTTCCTGACCTGCATACAGGTTTCTCAAGAGGCAGGTATACTCCAAATCAAAACTGGAATTTTGCTCCCTTGATATTCCTAAATAAGCTCTGTAGTGTGATCATTGTTCAAACTGAATCAAGAAACAGCCCTAAACTTGATCTCTTTCGGTCTTGATCTCTAAGCATTCTAAACCCAGTCTTTAATATTTCAGTTGAATTTTTCTCCAGACCAGTAAAAGTCCCTGTGTTAAATATTCAACCCTTTTCATCGATGCATGCATCACAACCCTACCATTCTAACCTCCTTTGTGTGGTACAAACAAAAGTGAACAGTGGGGAAAATAGGGGATCAAATAGGCCTGGGTTCAAAAGTGATGTCTACATTTTACTAGCTGAGCTTCTTACTAGCTTGGTAACCTTGAACAGTTTATTTAAGCTCTCTGAGCCTCACTTGTCAGAAACCTAAATGGGGTTATTTTATGTAAATCACCTGGCAGAATGCCTGTTGTTAGGAGCTTAAAAAGCAGTGAAAGTGTTTGTAGCTCAGCCGCGTCTAACTCTTTGTCACCCCATGAACTGTAGCCCACCAGGCTTCTCTGTCCATGGAATTCTCCAGGCAAAAATACTGGAGTGGGTAGCCATTCCCTTCTCCAGAGAATCTTCCTGACCCAGGGATTGAACCCAGGTCTCCTGCATTGCAGAGTCTTTATGTCTGAGCCACCAGACATGGGAAGCCCATTAGGAGCTTAATGAATGCTATTATTTTACCCCCTGGTTTGCTTCATTATTCTAGTTATTGGGATATGCCTGCATGACTGTTGTAAGCCTTATTCCCAGAAGTATGGGGATGCGGTGCTAGGATTATTCAAATTCAGCCTTTCCCAATCTGAGTAATCTAAGCATGCCCACTTAGCTGTCAAGATTTTACTTTTTGTTCTTTGCAGAAGAAATCACTAATTTCCGTGATTATTTTAGATAATAAACAGAAGAGTTTCTAGAAAAGGTTAAAGAATCACTAATTTGAATTGTTAAAGGAAGACTTTTTGAATCAGTCTTCTAAACCTATTTAAATATTAAGCCTAACATTCAGGAGTCTTCTCTTGTTACCCATCTACACTTTCTCAACTAAATTGGTCTCTGGGGCGGGGGAGGTGGGGGAGGTGGATGTATCTTGTACCCAACCTTTTCTATCTTGGTTCATACTATTCATTCTCTGTGTGAAACCTTTGTCTTTTCCTAGGAAAATCCTTATCTATCTATCAGAATGCCACTTTCTTTGGCCCTTTCTCAAGTACCACCTTCAGCTTCAAAAATTATTTTCTGATGTCTGTCCTCTAGTACTTCTGTTTTCCCAACTATATGTGCTGTGTCTGTTGACCCTTCAGAGCATTTTGTACTTTTCTTGCGGCATTTAAAATCCAGTATGACTGATATTGTTGTTGTGTATTTCTGTTGTTGTTATTGTTGTCAGGCGAGTGTATACTCCTCGCTTCTGTCTCGTTGCAACAAAGATTTGGAGTGACAGACATTAAAGCCCTCGGCATGTCACAGCTCTCGGGTCTTGGGCAGACCAGACCGTGTTATAGCTCTTAGACAAATCAGTGTTACAGCTCCGTGTTACAGCTCTATTTTATTTAGATAATAACAGGAAAATCCATCCTCAAGGCATGAGGGCATGTCAACACAAAGACGCAAAGAGAAGCGCGTCCCAGCGCGTGGGAGAGAGAGCGAGAAAGTGCGCAAGCGGGAGAGAGAGAGAGACCCCCAGCCCTTTGGCTCCTCTTTTTATACGTTTTTCCTCCCCTTGGGCCTACCCTATGTAAATTGGGCTGGCCAGAAGTGTTGTTTGTTCTACCTGAGGTCCTCACTCTCGTCCTCAGACATTCCTTTGTTCTATTTTTGCGGGCTTTTCCCTTCCTTGTCTTTTAGCCACCACCATTCTGGACTCCTGTTTCCTATTCTACCTACCTAACATTCCCCCCTTAAGAGATGGAAGGCCCAATTCTTTGGGAATAGGGGTGTCGAGGTCTTTCTGGCTACTTCCTGCTGAACTGGGATGGCAAGGGGTATTGGGCCTCCCCCTCTTGCTAGTCTCAGGCCTCAGAGTCCTTACAGCGATGTCCATCTAAGGGTGAGTGATATTTTCCGTGGTCAGCTGTAGTTTTATGTCTTTGTTGAACTGGCACTGCATGTTGTAGCTTGTTGACCTGGGTAGGGACAAAACAGATTAGACAATTGACACTACATGGAACAATCATAAGCAGCATCAATATGGCATAACAAGGACTAGTGGGGCATTAGCCAATTCCAAATTCACATCGCCAGGATGGCTTAAGTCCCTCCTTGTTCAGGGATCAGAAGATCTATCTCCTGTCTGTTTTGGAGTACAATCTCTGTCAAGCTTTGTTGGCTCTTTAGAGCTCTCCTAAGAAATCTTATCCCCAGAAACCAGATTTTGGGGGTGCTCATTAGAATGGCACTCATTGATAGTCCTGAATAGGTATCTGAGATCTCCCAGGGGCTCACAGGTGTATCAAGTGTCCTCTTCTGTTTTCTTCCACAGCTTAACTCATGAGTAGTGAATCCAGGAGTCTTGTCCTGGTACCTTGACTGCTGTGGGGGTAGAAAGTATTACAGAGTAGGGGCCCTTCCATGTGGGCTGAAGTTGAGCCTTTGGGGACCCATCTTTCCAGACTTTAATTAGGACTTGGGGCATATAGTGGTGACTCCTTAGAATCTTTTGGGTCCTGTTCATACCCCACAAGTGTATATCCTGTTGGAATTGCCCAATGGCCATGGTGTAAGACTGGAGGGTCTGAACCTCTGGATCTAGGAAGAGGTCATTGAGATAAACAAAAGGTCTCCCATATAGCATCTCATAAGGACTAAGACCAACCTGTTCCTTAGGGGCAGTGTGGGTGCGGAGGAGAGCTATTGGTAAAGCCTCTTTCCATCCCAGGGAGGTCTCCTGGGTTATCTTTTTTATCATTGATTTTAAGAATTGGTTGGCTCTTTCTACTTTTCCTGAAGACTGAGGCCTCCAGGCGCAATGGAAATAATAAGTAATGCCCAGTGCTTTCGAGACCCCTTGGGTGACCTTAGAAGTAAATGATGTCCCATTGTCACTTTGTAATGACCTGGGCAGACCAAATCTTGGAATGATTTCATGGAGCAGTTTTTTTTACCACCTCCTCAGCCTTCTCAGTCCGGGTAGGAAAGCCTTCAATCCATCCTGTGAATGTATTTATCATGACTAATGGGTATTTATACCCTTGAGAAACTGGCATCTGGGTGAAGTCCATCTGCCAGTCCTCTCCTGGGTAGGCCCCACGTTGATGGACGGGCTGGGCCAGCTGGGGTCTTCGAGCTCCTTGGGAGTTGTTTAATTGGCAAGTGGGACAAGAGGAGACCACTTGTCTTATAGTTGTTTGGAAGCCTGTTCCTCTGAAGGACCTTTCTAGTCATCTTTGGAGGGCCTTTTCTCCTACATGAGTGGTGGCATGTAAGGAGTTAACCAACTTCCATTGGAGGTTTCCAGGCATAAAAAGGAGTCCCTCCTTTTGGAACCACCCCACATGATCTTCTTGAAAGCCCTCACTCTTAGCTTTAAGAGTCTTACCTTCAGTATATGAAGGAGTTTCTGGCAAATTATCTGTGGAACTAAGGTGGCAACCCCTATTAGGTCATTGTTCTGTACTGCTGCTCTCTTAGCTGCCTGATCAGCTGCTTGGTTCCCTTGTGCCACTTCCGTGCTCCCTTTTTGGTGTCCTTTACAGTGGGAGACTGAAACCTCAGTAGGCAGATGGACTGCCTCCAAGAGTCTAAGAATTTGATCACCATATTTGATTGGGGACCCTCGGGTGGTCAAGTGGCCCCTTTCTTTCCAGATAGCAGCATGTGCATGTAGCACCAGAAAGGCATACTTGGGAGTCAGTGTAAATGGCTACTCTTCTTCCTTTTCCCAGCTCTAAAGCTCAAGTCAGGGCTATGAGCTCAGCTAATTGGGCTGAAGTACCTGGTGGCAGAGGTTTAGCCTCTATGATCTCAAAATTGGAGACTACTGCATATCTGGCTCTTTTTTCCATCCAAGACAAAGCTGCTTCCATCAGTGTATCAGATTTCCTCAGGATTGGTCAGAAGATCTTCTGACAATCCTGCTCGGGCTTTTGTCCAGTGGTCCAAGGTTTCTAGACAAGAGTGAAAGGGGAGAGAGCCCTCGGGGGTAGGCAGGAGGGTGGCTGGGTTAAGAACCTCGCAAGGGGATATAGTGAGGCCTGGATTTTCCATCAGCATTACTTGATATCTGAGGATTCTTTGATCAGACATCCATATATGGCCTTTCCCATTTAGGAGTTGTTTTACTTGGTGGCTGGTAAAAATAGTTTGCCCACAAAGGAGAGTTTTAAAGCATCTTCTATCATGATTGCAATAGCGGCAAGATTTCAAAGGCAGGGGGGCCAGCCTCGTGTGGTTGGATCAAGCCTCTTGGATAAGTAAGCTACAGGCTGGGGCTCAGATCCCAACCTTTGAGTTAATACTCCCAAGGCTGTTCCATCTCTTTCATGGACATAAAGTTGGAATGCTTTTTCTGGGTCTGGCAACCTCAAGGCAGGTGCCTGAGTTAAGGCTTATTTTAGTGTAGCCTCTGCCTTCTTTTGAGGAGTTCCCCACATCAGATTGATTGAATCTTATCATCCCTTTAAGCTTTCATATTAAGAGCTGGGCAATTGGACCATAGTTGGGTATTCAGATTCTACAATACCCAGTTAGCCCCAGGAAAGCTCACAATTGTTTTCGAGTCGTGGGGGAGGGCAACAAGAGGATTCCTTGTACCCAATCAGAAGATAGCCTCCTGGACCCATGTGTAATCTGAACTCCCAGGTAAGTGACCTTTGTTTCGACCATCTGTGCCTTAACATGGGAGACTTTATATTCCCTTTCTGCCAAAAAGTTTAGAACCTGAATTTCATGTTGTTGGGCATTTTTCTCATCTGGAGAGAAGATTTGTAGGTCATCCACATATTGTAATATTTTCCCATTAGGTCCTAGGTCCAGATCTAGGAGATCCTGGCTAAGGGCCTGTCTAAACAGGTGGGGGCTATCTCTGAACCTCTGAGGTAGTACTGTCCAAGTCATCTGTTGGTGTTTTTCTCCTGGGGCCTTCCACTCAAAGACAAAAAGATACTGGGATTCTTTAGCCAGTGGTATGCAAAAAAAATGCATCTTTGCAATCCAAGACTGTAAACCACTTGGCACTGGGTGGGATTTCTCCCAAGATTACATAGGGATTGGATACTGTGGGATGGAGGGGGACTACAGCTTCATTTATGATCCTGAGATCTTGAACCATTCACCAGGTTCTGTCCTTTTTCTTTACTGAGAGGATTGGGGTGTTACATGGCAAACTGGTGGGGACCAATAGCCCACAAACAAAGTATTTATTAAAGGCTGTAGTCCCTCCTGAGCCTCTCTTCTGAGGGGATATTGTTTCCGGTTAGGAAACCGAGTGGGATCTCAGAGGACAATGATGACCAGTTCAACTTGGTGGGCTTGTCCAGGAGTTCCCTGGTCCCACACCTGGGGGTTAATTTTGTCTTCCCATAGTTTTTGGTCCCTCTCTATTGGAGAAGGTGTAATGGGTTCTTCAGTAGTAACCAGGAGCTGTAGAACTCTAGGGGTTGAAAAGCTTAGGACCTAGGACCATCACAAGGATGGTCCCCAGTTTAGTGAGTGTATCTCTTCCCATTAAGGGAGTAGGACACTCAGGGACCACCAGAAACTGGTGGGAAAATATTTGTCCATCCCAGCAACAAAGAAGTGCTCAGGTGAATCTTTTAGTAGTTGTTTTTCCTGTAGCATGCAAAATGGTACAGGTTTGGGAGGAGAAGGCTCCGGAATAGGAGATCAAGACAGAGTAGGTAGCCCCTGTGTCAACCAAGAAATTCTCAGACCTATCTGCCACATCCAGTTGCACCCTTGGCTCCAGCCCCGTGATGGTTATCTGTGGCAGGTGGGATGGCTGGAGTGGGCCACTTCAGTCCTGTTGAACCATCATAAGGGTAGGCTTGGCGCTTGACCTTGAGGCTCTTGGGTCCCAAGGGCAGAGTGCCGCCCTATGTCCCAGTTGATGGCATTTGTAGCAAGCCATTTTAGGAGACTTGTCACGGTTTGGACACTCTTTGGTCCAATGACCCGCCTGTCTACAGATTAGGCATTTGCCTAGTGCCTTGTCCTTCAAGGACTCGGGGTTTGCCATAGGGCTTCTCTGGAGGGTGGCCAGCATCTGGGCATGCCTTGTCTCTTTCCTTCTCTCCCTCTCTTGAGCCTTGGCCTTCTTCTCCTGTTCTCTGTTATAAAAGGTGTTGGTGGCTGTCTGGACCATCTCATCTAAAGAGGAAGCAGGGTACTGCTGCTGTAGCTGTTGTAACTTAATTCTGATATCCGGTGCACATTGGGACAGGAATTTGTCCTTTAAAATCACCTATCCCTGGTAAGAGTCTAAGTCCAGATTGGTAAACTTTTGGAGGGCCTCTTTTAGCTTTTCCAGAAAGGCAATGGGGTTCTCATTGGGCTCCTGAGTTATTGCTGAGACTGGGCACAGTCCCACAAGTAATAGGCTTCCTTCTGTTTCCATGGGTGGACTTTCTTAGGGGTGAGTCTTTCTGAAGCTTATCCTACCCAGTACTGTTGCAACCTGAGAGCCAGGCGTCCCCGGGTCAGGGTGCAGATTCTGAGGCAGGCTAAGGCATGACAGCCTCCAGGAGATCGAATCCCCGGGCCGGTCAAGGTGTGACAGCCTCCCGAGAATTGGGTCCCTGGACAGGTCGAGATGTGATGACCTCCTGGGACCCCTGAACTGGTGGATCCCCAAGCAGGTTGAGGCGTGACAACCTTTCAAGGACCAGATCCCTAGGCAGGTCAAGGCAGGTTGACCTCCTGGGACCCCTGGACTGGAGTTGGGCATCCCCAAGATCTCCAGCATGACCAGTGCTGGGTGGGATTAAGGGGTTGTAATCTTAACTCATTGCTGGTTTGTCCACCGTGGATGGAAATAGATATCATGATGTAAAGCAATCCAAGCCTGTGCCCTGAGACTGGGAAACAGTGTAACAGTCATAAGCCTTATCTTCTTACTCTAAGGGATTGTAAATCACTGATTTCTTTCCCTAGTCCTCCATAAGAGCAGGTTAGGGTGTCTCCAATGGTAAACATTTCGTTGTCATAGACCCACTTTAGTTAATAACAGAAAGAGTGACAAAGGAGTGGGTTATCTGGCCCTGTTAGGGACATTAAGGTATTTTAATAGTAGGCTGGGTGGAGCAATGTTGCCTACAAGGAGGCAGGGTCCTGATTGTAGGAGTTGGTAATTGGCTTAAGAACAAATTTGTTTAGAGGCAACAGACCAAGTGTTCCATAAAAGTGGAGTGAAGATTTGATCCAGGGGTATATTTGTAACTTTAGGAGAAGGTTGGTAAGGGTTTGGGCCCAAACGGCCCAGGGCTAACTCCCAAAGTGGCACACATTATCCCTGGAAGCCCAATTGCCTTTGAAGGGATGCCAACTGATGGACTTCTAGCAGGCACTGTGTGCCTGTCGCCCGCCCTAGCGGGTTCACTGAGAGATGTCGATGTTGAACATGTTGTAGGAAACATGGAAGATGAAGGGCAGAGGGATTGGATATTATACAGTATTTCCCTCCCCAGGGCCAGCTGTTTTCTGGTTGTCCCTCCATAGGATTGTAGAGGTGACACTGTGGGCCCGAATGGGGCTGAGGAAAAGAGCGTGAAACAGGAGGGAAGGGTGCAGAGCACAACCTTTGAAAGAATGACAGCACAAGGGCATAACGTAAACCAATTAAAATCAATCGGGTCCAAGATGACAAGTCAAATTCAAGTAAACCTTAATCCCCAATCTGTAGCCAAAAGACACACCCAGAGGTGGCAGGACAGCTCTAAGGCACTGTCAGAAGACAGAGGAGTGGGTGGTTCCCCAATGGCTGGTAAGATCCTCCCACTCATTAGCATATGAATTCACCCCGCTCGCAAAACCTAGCCAGGCCACATTCCATGGCCCATACCCTGTAGAGTGGGCGCTTCTCTCTGAATCCTAACAAATCTACCTCTTACCTATAGCTTTGTCTCTCACTGAATTTCTGCAATGAGACATCAGAGCCTGAGCTTCATTAGAAAGTCCTGAAGCCAGGCATCCTGGGTTTTGGTCCGGCTCAAGTCCCAGGAGAGAGAGCTGAAGGACAGGAGGAAAAAGCAATGGGAAAAACGTGCCAAGGAATCCCCTTCATAGCCTGCCGGAAAATTTGCTAAATATCTGACTGGTGCTCACAGTTTTCATTGGCCTAATCCTTGGTACAAAGAAGAGTAAGGACAGAAGAACACCACTGGCTTGGGTAACAGCTACTGGGGCTCAGCAGATAGTGCCTTTGGGACGTACCTAAGAGTAGCCTCTTGAGAGTCCCTCAATTGTGCCCACTGCTGCCCATCTGTTCATGGAAGATTTGAGGAAACAAGAAATGAGAGATTGTAAAGGAATTAAGATTTCATTAGGCATATGTCCCTCCAGCCATAGGAGCAGGGATCTCCTGCCTTAACCAGAGGTCTTCTGGAATCTGAGACTGAGCCTCGTGAGCTTTCTGCTGAGTTCGTTTTTTACTGTCCTGGTTTCCAGCAGTATGGGCCTCTCGTCACTTTCCTTGCGCTGGGTTTTCTTGTTCCGCTGGGCTCCTGCTGTGCTTGGCCTCTTCCTTGCGGTTCTGAGGTTGTTACAGCCGGGTTAAATCCGAGTCACAGCACCATAGGTGTCAGGCGAGTGTCTACTCCTCGGTTCTGTCTAGTTGCAACAAAGATTTGGAGTGACGGACATTAAAGCCCTCAGCATGTCACAGCTCTCGGGTCTTGGGCAGACCAGACCGTGTTATAGCTCTTAGACAAATCAGTGTTACAGCTCCGTGTTACAGCTCTATTTTATTTAGATAATAACAGGAAAATCCATCCTCTAGGCGTGAGGGCATGTCGACCCAAAAATGGGAAGAGAAGAGCGCCCCAGCGTGCGGGGGAGAGTGAGAGAGAAGTGCACGCCTGTGGGGGTGTCAGGGGGCGGGCAGTGGAGAGACCCCCTAGCCCTTTGGCTCCTCTTTTTGTATGTTTTCTCTCCCCCTGGGCCTGCCCTATGTAAATTGGGCTGGCCAGGAATGTTGTTTGTTCTACCTGAGGTCCTCACTCTGGTCCTCGGACCTTCCTTTGTTCTATTTTCGCAGGCTTTTCCCTTCCTTGTCTTTTAGCCACCACCATTCTGGACTCCTGTTTCCTATTCTAACCACCTAACATTGTCATATGTAGAGTTCATGAATGGTTATAAAAGTTTGCAGGCTATACCATATTACTGTCTGTGTCTACTGTCCTACCTGGCCATGCACATCATAAGTATTCAGTAAATATTTGTGGAGTTGAATTGGCAATTGGGGTAGATGAAACTGATCAATAACTTTTGTCCACTACTTATACCCATTGTTTAATATATATATTAATATATATTATATATATGTTTATATATACATCAATAATCGTATAGCTATATGATGAGACCTATGAGAACTCAATTTAATTGGAAAGAACCTATCCTCAATTTAATTGGAAAGAACTAAGTTGTAATTAATATGTACAGATTTTGAAGACTGAAGGTGTTTCAGTGAAGGTGGGGTGGGGACTCATTGTAGAGTAGCTTGCATTTTGAGAGATATCCCAGGCTGTCTGAACTCAGAAACAGAATAGATTTAGATATCAAGAGATGCTTACCTTGCAATTCCACTCCTAGTTATATACCCAAGAGAATTAGAAATGGGTTCACATCTTTCCCCCAGATGTTCCTAGCAGCATTTATTTGTAAGAGCCAAAAAATAGAAACAAAACCAAATGTTTATCAATTGATGAATAAATAAGCAAAATGCAATGTAGTCATACAGTGGACTATTATTCATCAATGAAAAGGAATGGAGCATTGGTACATGCTATAAAATGGATGAATCTTTAAAATATTACACTAAAGAGAAAGAAGCTAGACACAAAAAGCCACATATGATTCCATTTATATGCAATGTCTAAAACAGGCAAAACCATAGAGACAGAAAGTTAATATATTAGTGTGCCAGGAACTGCGGATGGAGAATGACTGCTAATGTGTATGGAGTTTCTTTGAGGGAATGATGAAAATGTTCTGTGATGGTTGCACAACACAACCATGATACTAAAATACCTTGTATACAAATATATTGGGCCAGCCTGAAAGTTGGTTCAGATTTTCCAGTAAGATGATACAGAAAAACCAGAATGAGCTTTTTTGGCAAACCCAATACTAAACCACTGAACTGTATACTGAAGGGGTGAATTTTATGGGATGTGAATTATACCTTTAAAGAGAGGGATATACCTAAACTTGAAGATTCTGGATTTTGGGATGGGACTAGAACAAAGAAGTAGTAGTGAAAGTTGCTCAGTTGTGTCCAACTCTGCAACCCCTCTGTCCATGGAATTCTCCAGGCAAGACTACTGGAGTGGGTAGCCATTCCCTTCTCCAGGGGGTCTTCCCAACCCAGGGACTGAACTTGGTTCTCCTGCATTGCAGTCAGATTCTTTACTTTCTGAGCCACTAGGATTATAAGGATGTGATAATTCTCATATTCTAGAGGGAAATGTAAGTGTCTAGGTGCAGATCAGGTGAGGATGGATAGGTTTCTGTCTATCATGTTTCTTATGAAGCAGGCAGTGAGGTGAATGGTTAGACTAGAAGGGTGTTGACAAGGGAGAACAGCATTTTAGGAACTTAAAGGAAGCTTCAGATTTTTTTCTTGATAGGGTCAAGGATGTGGTACGTGGTCATCCTGGTTTCAGTGTGAAGGTCAGCTTAGTTCAGAGGGGGAAAGTATCATAGGGAGTCTGATAGCAATCAACAATGAAGTTACTGGAGAAGATAGGAGAACAGAGACTAGACAGAAATATTAGAATTTGATTCTAAAACTATCCCTATATGATGAAAAATAGTTAAATCATAGTGGAAAGGAACCAAGGGCAATGATTTGGAGAAGTTGGTACATATGAAGGTATTCATTTGAAGAAATGCTTGAGTACCTTTTATGTGCCAGGCACTATTAAATAAAACCATAGTTGTTTTCTTTATTTGAATTATTTTTTTAGAATAAGATCTTAGGAGTGAAATTGTTCATATTCAGAGTATGAGTATTTATAGTTCTTGATACAATAGGCTGTATTATTTCTCTAAAAAGTTATACTAATTTTTGATGTCACTAATTTTTGATATACAAGTGTGTTGTCTTAACCACAATTTCACCAGCAAAAATTCTTGGCTAATTGGATAGGCATAAAATTATTCTTCTCTTTGATTATTGCTTCCATTATAGTGTTTCTTTATTATGAAATTGTCATCTGTGGGAGCATGAAGGAATTCAAAGCCTTTATATTTGCTCCCTCATCTGGTATAGCTTCCTTAAAGAATATGGATTTTTAAGGACCCTAGGAATCAAACCAGCCCCTAATTTGAATTAGCTCAAAACTACTGTTACTCAGTGGTGTTCTGCTTATTTCTTAAATGGTATTCACATTTAAACCAAATTTAGCTATAATTCCAATTCCCATTCAACTAACTTAATTCTCATAATTTGGTGTTTTAGGTATTAACCAACTTCATGTTGCATATGAGAAGATAGAGGCTAGTTCACTTGCCCAAGGTCACTTGACCTGTAAGTGAAAGAGACAGGATTTGAATGCAGCCACTTATTATTCTCAAAATCTGTGATCTCCTAGAGTCATTACTAAAATTTACTGGGGGCTAATAGAAACTGGAAATGAAATTTGAAAGGGAACTTGGCCAATCAAGCACTTACTTACATATGTATGTAATGAAGCAGTTAGCAGAAAAGGTTTTTTTCATTTTATTTGTTTATTGGCCCTCAAAGAGGCCCAGAGTAACTTTTGAAATAATAACTTCAAAATTGATAACAAGGTTAGTGAGATACTCAAAAGCATAGTACATGATAGCAAAGGAAGAGAGTTTTTTTCATTTTTATTCAGTATGATATGCTTACTAGACAGATTTAGGATCAGGAATATAAAACGAGATGCCATGTTCAAATGCTCAGCTTTAATCAGATAAAATACTCCAACATATAGATAAGGCAATTAAGGCTCAGAATTACATACCAAATACAGTGACACAGTGGACCCTAGAATATCAGCCACCTGCTTCCTAGTACACTTTGCTAAATTGACTGAACTAAGTAGAAACAACAATCTCTGTGCTTGTTTTGTAATTTATAATTTTTATAATTTAATATGCTATCCTTAAAAGAGATAATTTCTTTGTGTATTTTAAAACAATAAAGATCCACACACCAAATTCCTAAATATTTAGTGATAGATTAGAATAAGACGTGATACTAAAGACCAGGTTGAACCCTAGTGTATCAGATAGTCTATCTGTAAGTTATACCCAAACAATATTTATCTGTATCCCAGATGAGTATTTGGAATTTTCAACAAAGCCCAGCCCTTTTTTTCTATTCCTAATCCTTTAAGTGAAACTAATACCCCTGCATCCCCCAAAATGGTATCCAGATACTCCACTTTCATTTCTTAGCCTCAAAATTTATATTTCCTTTCTCATGCCATCTCCACACTTCCTTCATTCCTGTACTTCATAACTTTAATTCCTATTCTCTTAACACAAACCTTGCATTTTTATTGCCAGTGATACCACAATTACTTTAGCTCTTTGCAAAAGCAATATAGCTATTGTGTCAGCAATAATAATAGGTTCACAGTCTTGAGCCAAATTTCCACTGATAGGATTTTATTCTGAGAAAATACTTCAAATAAAGAAAATAGTGAAAGGGACAAAATGTTAATGGCACTGATATCTATACTGTTTTTAAAAACTGGAAACCTTCTAGATACCCAAAAATAGAATAATGGTTAAGCAAATTATTACCTATTCATTCAATAGGCTATTAGACATTAATTTTTCACAATAGCTTCTTTTAAAATATGTTAAAAGATGCTCTAAGAATGTTTATGCCAAAATGAAAAAAAGGAGAAATCAAGAAAAAATAGAAAATTTTATGTGATTCATGTATTTCTGAAGCATTTGTATTTTCTGTGTCATAATAACTGACATTCATTGAGCATATACTGGTATCAGGCACAATACTAAAGCAATATTACAGAAGTATTGAGTAATTAGTAAGAAACCTGCTTTAAAGTCAGATCCTAGCTCCATCACTTACTAGTATGTGATCTTAAAAAAGAAACTGGAGATAGTAACTATATCTACATTAAGTTATTTAATCTATATAAAGTGTCTGGCACATTGCATGCCCTCATTAAAGTGTTTTTGTTAGTAGACATTTTATAGACATTTTAATCTTCACATCCTCACAACATTTATGAGATGGTGTTATTTTCATTTACATAAGAGAAAATTGAAGCTCAGAATGTTTAAATACTTTAGTCAAATAACTTGCCAAGGTCACACAGCTAATATGCAGTAGATTTTTGATTGAGAGCCCATGCTATGACTTCTGCTCCTTGAGCTGAGGTTCTAGGTTGCTGCAGATTAATGCTTTTGCTGAGAACAACATGAGAGAACAAATTTTTTAAAAAGAATAATGAAAGCATCAGAGACCTACTGAGGCAGCCATCAAAATCATGAAGCCAAGGGAACTTCAAAGAAGCACACTTACGTTCTATGCTTCTCTTTTCCTGTTCAAGAATTTGCTTAATGTATAGTACAGAACAAGAACCTGTGAAACTGAGCAGAGGATTTCTGCTATAAGCAGAGAAGCCAGTATTCTCATGGGGCTGAGTACATAAAAATTGGAGTTTAGTGATCCCCAGTGGCCAAGACTGAGGGGTCAAGATCTTAGTAGGGAAGGGAAACATCTAGAAGTGATTTTGTGAAGAGCAGAAGCTAGCAAGCTAACCCCTAAAAAGAAAGAGTGAAATTTTTTTTCATCTCATGATGTTGACAAGCAAGCATTAAAATTCTGGTCCCTCCAAGGAAGAAAGGACCTGTAAAACAGCCCAGGCTCTCAAATAGTATTCCCTATGGGGTCACACAGAGTCGGACACGACTGAAGCGACTTAGCAGCAGCAGCAGCAGAGGACTACACCCTCTATACATAATAGACTACAAGAATAACTAGAAATAAGGAAGAATATTTCATAATTATGGAAGAGTCATCCTACCAGGGAAAATGTGAGAATATAAATCTGTATATATCTAATTCTAGTAATATAGCTTCAAAAAATATTTTTTCAAGTTCACATGGGACTTTTAACAAAATAGATCTTATGATAGACCATAAAGCAAGTCTTAACAAATCTCATCCAGACTGTTATCTGAACATAGTTTGATTCAGTAAGAAATGGATTATAAAATAGTAGCTAGCAAACTCCCCCCAAAATACATTTCTGAATGACCCACTAGATCAAAAAATAAAGCACAATTAGAACGTATTCTCAAGAGAATAGTAATGAAAATACAATATATCAAAATACATGTGAATGTGCTATACTTGATGGGAAAAAAGCTATACTTGATGGGAAAATTTATAGCCCTATATGCCTATATTAAAAGAGAAAAAACTCAAAAACTAGTGATCTAAATATCATTTTCAGGAAATCCAGAAAAGAATAGCAAATTAAACCCAAAGTAAGTAGAAGAAGGGAATTATTTAAAAGTAGCAATTAATTAAACAGAAAACAAGTACACAATAGGAAATATCTGCAAAGCCAAGAGGTCGGTCTTTGAAAAGGTCAGTAAAATGTATAGACCTCTAGCAATACCAATCAGGAAAAGTATACACTCAATATTAAACTCTTGATCTTTTTCCTAATTCTACATCTCCAGTATTCCTATTTCTATAAATCTCATCTCCGTATATATCTGCTGATAGCTCAGTTGGACATCTTGGTATCATTCTTGAGAGTTCTCACTACCACACACGCACATCATGCAGACCACTACAAAATTCTCTTAACTCTACCTCCTAAATATATCAAATCTACTCTATATGATACATCTTCACAGCCGTATCTTGTTTTAAGCCACCATCATGCTGTGGTAGACTGTTGCAGTGACTTCCCAACAGTAACTTCCTAGATTCATTGTTACTATTTGTCAGTCCATTCTTTACATAGAAGTTAGAATGATCCTTTAAAAAGCATAAATATCATATCATGCTGCTCCTTGGAATTCCTAAAAGCCTTGCTCTTACATTGGTGAAAACCCAAATGTTTAAGATAATCCCACATCTGTGCAGGATTGGCTTATCCTTGCTGCGCTCTCCTGATCACTTTACTCCAGCCCCCTCTAGCCTTCTTTCACTTCTGCCAAAGCACCAAGTTCTCACTCAAGTCCTAGTTCCTCAGTGTGGAATGTACCTACTTAACATTCAGTTCTCACTTTACTTCTTCAGAGTGGTCCTCTGTCTAAGTGACATCTCCCACTGCTTTTCTATAGCATTCTGTTCTTTCCCTTCCTAGCAGTTTTCACAATTTAAAATTATATGTGCTTAATCTTTTACCTCACACCATAATTTTTGTGAAAGCAGAGACTGTTCACTGTTGTAGTCCTGGTGTCTTAACTAAGTGCCTGGTATATGTTACACATTTGGTAAATACAAGATGAATGAGAAAAGATAGCATGCCACCTTAGGCAAACTCTACAGGTCAGGAACCGTTTCATAGGTGTGCCCTGTACCCTAGGAGCATGGAGGGATTATTTATTTTCTCTGGTTTAATACTTTATTTCTTCAGAATTACTCTCAGAGAAAGGCACCATGTAATCATTGTAATGCCTGGAGACAGTTTCTGATGATCAGCCTGTCCTCTCAGTGATGTATATTTTATGTGCTAAGCTAAACTCGCAGTTGTGGGCAGATTTCATTTAAGCCCCCACAGAGGAATACACCTGCCTGCATTTCTTAGGTCGGAGCTCTTGGAAACTGTTGGCAGAGTATTCTTGGTGGCAGTCTTGGCTAAACAACTTGTCTTTTCTAGAATTCCTTTTTTTTTTTTTTTTTTTTAACATTAGAGCCCTACAAAGGAAAGGTGGTCTGATTACATTTGCTTACTGCAGAGATTGACAGCATTGTTTGTATAAAGGTTATTAGCTATTTTAGGCATGTAAATATGCCATATGCTACCACAGTAAGTATATGACATGCCTTTTAATCACAATAAAGCAAAAATGGCCACATTTCACAATACGAATGTCTTCATACATGTTTTATAAGATATACAGAGCTATTGTGATTTGCTATTACAAAGTATTCTACATTTTCTTAGCTTGTGTTTTTTCCTTCATCTTAAACCTAATTTTTAATTAAAAATTTGTTTTAAGCTACTTTCCGTAAAATGAAATATTTAATTGTGTGTTTGATATAACATTATAAGTCCAACAATTGTTTTTTTCTTTTTTTAAAAATATATTTATTTTTAAGAAGTCCAACAATTTGTAAGAGATTTGGCCACTAGAATTTCTTGAAACACATGAAAAAAATGTTTACTAGCAATTTTAGGCATAAATTTCATTTCAAAAGAAAATGTTTTATATAC
>NW_011494753.1:7510651-7545096 GCF_000754665.1 Bison bison bison
ATATACCTGAAACTAACTCACCACTGTAAGTCAACTATAGTTTAAAAAAAAATGTTTCAGGGACTTTTATTTCTTAATGTATAGTAAATGAAGTATTCTTATTTATTTCTAAAGTCTTAGTACCATACTCAGAATTCTCCCATAAACTGAAAAAAGCGTGATGAATGTTCCTTATGCATTTTGGCAGGTTCAGGGCGATGATGGGGAAAGGGAGTAAAACAAGAAGAATGAGAATTTTGAGTGCCTGGTTTCTCACATCATCATATTACTATTGCTATTATTAATTTTGCCTTTAACAAAATTATTCTTAATGCAATAATTTTTAAAAGCCTCATCTAGTTATTGATATTTGTGGATTTACTAGACATTCATAGCTGTTCTCAGGTCGATTGGGAGTTTATAAGTCATAAGAATGTATAAATGTCTGCTGACAGGTATGACTAAGTAAGTTTGTGAATTTCATAATCCTCTGGTTGCTATTGCAGGTTCTTTCTTTGGTTTTTGAAATGTAAATCACTGACTCTAGAGCTAGTGAAAAAATACGAGGAATATTGAAATTCTTTCTGTAGTACTATAGCAGTGTGTAAATATGGTGCATTCTGGGTATAGAAGTGGTGAGGAGCCTTTAAGTACAGGGAACTCTGCCATATGTGAAAACAGTCTTCTCCAGCTAATTGCCAATTTAGAGACTATATTAAATAAATGTAGTAGAGTAGTTTTTATGTTTATTTCTTGAAAGGGGAAAGAGCAGCTTTATTTTGCCAGAAAGACAGTGTCAGCTCTAGCCATTAATTTCCTGGCAAAACAAACTACTTGCAGAATTCTAATTGGCCAATTTCTTCTCCCCCGTGTTTAATTAAAATCTTTCTCTAGCAATACATGATACTGAAGATAGTGTATAGATTCCTTTACTGTACCAAGAAAGACTTGGGTCAACTATATCTTTCTAGCTGTCAGCCTTTAGTAATTATTTATCTTCTCTTGTTTAGCAATCTTGTCTAGAAAGCATTCTCAATGGTAAAGAGAAGGGTAGATATACTGTTTACAGTCTTTATCTTCTATGTCTGTGTCACCATCCATAGAGTTGTATTCCATTCTGCAGAGTTTAATGTTTACTTGGCTGAGTAAAACCTTATCACATTAGAAATAACAACTCAATTTCTGTTTGTAGCTTAATTCGATCATGTAGTAAAAATAATTCTGGTGCCCAGGATTGGAATTGATCTCTGTTTGTACCTTACCTTAGAGTGATGCCCTGTAGATAAATATTGCGCTTCAGGGGTGCTAGATTGAAGACTAAGGATGAATTGGAATAACTGCATCCTTGTTTTTAAACATTAGAAAATCTTTCACCAATGGTGAAACAGCAGTCATTTTTACATATCAAGAACAATATCCTGTTAGCTAACAATTGATCATCATCTAGTAGGAAGCTTGAGTTCAAAGATTTCAAATTCAGAACACTATTTTTCAAATAGGTTAAGTGTATTTAAGTTCAGTAGTGCGGCATTTTATGAACTGTTCTAGAAAGCAGTGAATACAGTGTAATGATTGAGCTTTTTTCCTCCTGAGTATTAAATTGGTAACTAAATTGTTCTCTTTTTTTTCAATCTGTGCCCTCTTAGCAGGTAGGGAAGGCATGTTTAACCTGCTGGGTCCAACTCTTGCCTGGGTTACATGTTATATTGTTTCAATACTTAATAAATACACATAATAAGAAATAAATTGTAGCTGTAGCTCTGAACTTACTGTGCTCTGACCTATAATAATCTGTTTGCACTCTGCTCTCTTTGCCTTTGAAGCAAATCACATCACCCCAAACTTAGAACCTACTTTACTACAATTGTGTCAATAGTGTTGTCATGTTTGAGGAGCCTAGAAAGAAGGAAAAATTTAACTGGCATCGTGGGATCTCAGTTGGTTTAACAGTTTCTCCTGCCTTACTTGGTAATGCATGTATAAAACTGGTGAATGGCATTTGCTCTCAAAAGGTTTTGAGGTTGATTACAACAGAAATACATTGTAGGAAAGAACATAGATACTGTAATTTAAAGGGTTATAGGAGAGACTAGGAATTACTCTGATAACCTATTGATTTCAAGACCTCAAGCATATATTTAAATACGATACAATCGAAAATAATCTTCCTAGTTCAAAAATTAATAGAAAGCTCCATCATAAGTAGTTATGTATATTGAGCATTAAATCTTATGATACTAATTTATTTCATCTCCTTTCTTTAAAGGATTTTTATTATTTTTTATTATTTATTTCCTGGACATAGGCTATTTGATCTACAGGAATACCTCAGAGATGCTGCAGGTTTGGTTCTAGACCAGCACAATATTATGATAATTGCAACAAAGCTAGGCACACAGATTTTTCAGTTTCCCAGTGCATATAAAAGTTATGTTTATTCTGTATTGTAGTCTGTTGACTAAAGTGTGCAATAGTATTATCTAAAAAAATAATAATACCTTAATTTTAAAATATTGCTAAAAAAATTCCAACTATCATCTGAACCTTCAGCAAGTTATAATCTTTTTTGCAACAGTAACATCGGAGATCACAGATCACCATAACAGATACAATAATAATGGAAAAGCTTTAAATATTGCAAGAATTACCAGAATGTGACCCAGAGACACAAAATGAGCAAATGCTGTTGGGAAAATGACACTGGTAGACTTGTTCGACACAAGGTCAAACCACCAATTTGTTTAAAAAAAACATAGTATCTGCAAATTGCAATAAAACAAAGTATGCCTGTACTTAAAAGAGAAAAGAAGGTCAGGACTGCGTTTTTTTAACTGAGCACTTGTTATCTATATGTTAATCTTAATTGGCAAGTCAGCTGAATTTTATTCCCTCAAGGGATAAATTTGTAAGATGTTTCGTGTGAGAACAAATAGAGGGTGCCAAAGAAAAGAATTCAACCTAGAGAAGACTTTAGTTTTTTTAATATATTCTTTTTAGTTATACTTTTTGTGTTCTAGTTCATTTAAACATATCAAGATTCCTTTTTCTGATTCCCAAACTAGTTTAAAGGTGGTCATTCACTACCAAGTTTTATTGTTTATTCTAATAATAAAATAACATATCTTTACTGCAAGACATTCAGACTTTGAGCATACAGACAAGCATAATTTTTATGCTTTTAAACAGAGAATTAAAAAAAAAAAATCACCCAAAGACAGGTGGGTCATCTCTTGAATGATTTTATACAAGGAATAATATGCATGATTAGATTTGTATTTTAGAAAGATCACTGGCAGCTGTCTGGAAACAGATTGGAGGCAGGAACAACAGGCAGGAGGTTGTTAAGAGTATTCAGGCCAAGAAAAATAAAGGCTTTCACCGAGACAGTAATCATGGGATCATAGACAGGATCAACTAGGCTTTGGTAAAGGCAAGGGAAATGCTGGAAAGGACACCCAGGTTTTTGGGCTGAGTGACGAGTAGAGCACCCTCAACTGACAGAAAACATAGGAGATGGAATAGACTTTGAGGAAAAGATTATGGATTCAGTTTTATATGTATAAAGTGTGAGTTGCCTCTGGCACACCAAAGGAAGATAATCTTCTTTGCCATATAAGATACAGGCCTGAAATTTTTATTAAACACACAGGTTATTAAAACACAGGTACTGAAAGAGATCACTAGGAAAACACACAGAGTGAGAGAGAGAGAAAGAAAGAGAGAGAGAAAGCCATGTCTGAAGAAATGGCTAAAGAGATGGGGAAATAAGAGAGGTAGACAGGAAACAGTGGAAGAAGAGTCATTAACAATATCAAATGCCAGTTAGCAACAAAATAGATGGACAGTTAAAAAGTGTTCATTGAAATTAGCAATTAGAGATGACTGGATATCAGGGAATAGTCAGTAGAGTAAGTTAGGGATAGAAACCAGATTACTGTGTATTTCAGATTGAGTGGGTAGTGGCAGTGGCTAGAATAATCTTTGTAGTTTGGTTATGAAGAAAAGGTAAATGAATGGGCAGTTGCTTAGAAGGGAAGATAGGAATTAATGAAGGGTTCTATTGTGAGGTTTTTTTTTCTTTCTTAGGAATAGAGTATATTTATATCTGATGGAAAAAAGAACAGTCATTATTGTAAAAGAGGTTAAAATGATGGTAAGAGAACTGAAATATTTGAAGAAGCTAGAAGGATATCCAGAGCATGATGTCTTCCATGGAGAAGACACTTACATAGAAAATTTACAACTCAAAGTGGTGCCACGTGTTAGATGAATAAAAAGAGAAGGCTGGGAGTTCCAGAGGAGTTGAGAAAAGTTTGATAGTTTGACTCAAATGCTGAACTCATTGCGTACCCTCCATTTAGTTTTCTACTTTATAAATCAGTGCATCATTTAGAAGTGTGTAGTATAAGCCTTCAGTTCATTGTTGCTAATGAGAATCTCTAGTTGTGTATAAGATTTCCCTGGTTCAGTCTGATAGTAGTTGACCTTCACTGTCTTCAGGCATTTAATCTGCCCGTGTTTCTGTGTTAGCTCCATAAAATCATCAATTTCATGGCACCATTTCTCTTGGAAAGCACAGCCAATGCAAGAATTTCTCAGATTACAGTAATTACTAAGCTTTCCTTCTCACTATTACTTCATATCCTGTCTCAGAAATTCCCCAGAATCATTAAATAAATACATTTTATCTTTGCATAATTCATGTTGCAGATAATCTATCTGTAGATAATCTTGATTCTGGCTTTTACACAGTATGCAGAATCTTAGTTCCCTGACCAGGGATCAAACCATGGCCCATGCAGTGGAAGTGGAGTCAACCACTGGACCGCCAGAGAAGTCCTTGATTATTGTTCTAATCTGTGCAATAAAGGACAACACAGTAAGAATATGAGGTTGTGAGAGTAAAAGAGCAACCATTGATATGAAATGATTGTATAGGCAAAGTGTTAGTGTTTGGCTTTTTAAACAGAAGACCTGCATAGTATGAGTAATCCTAGAAATCTTGAGTGTGAGAAAAATCTCGTTCTGGTTTTACATTTATCTCCTAAACTTTGACACTATAGAGGCTTTTCAATGCCTTAAAATATACAGTTCTATGAATTAATTGTCCAGTTGGTTCTTTGAGGTTAGGAAGTACTTTTATGTTTGTTCATGAAGTCTGGTATGCTTTAGGCCTAACAGTGCTTTCATATATTCATCTTTATTCCAAATGGATAGATCAAAATAGTCACCACTGACTTGACTAATTTTTTTGTCTAAGAAATACACTTCTCATCTTCCTAGTCTAAACATTTGATGGTAAATACTCTCCAAATCCAAGTGAGTTAGGCATCTTTCATGAGGAGCTGTGATATGCTAATATGTTAAGCATTGAGAGATATCTTTTTCTTCTCTCATGAGCACACAGATGTGGCCAGCTATACACTGTAAATATTGATGTGATTTAAAATTCATATTTTGAGTAAAAAGCTACAAGTTGGTTATCTACTTAAGTTGATGCATAACATTAGAATACTTTGGTTGAAAGAGTAAAGTTCAACAGAGATGCAGCAAAAGAGGTAAATGAAAGGAATGTGGACAAGTAAAAATAGAGGTTTCTAGAATTTTTAGAGCTGAAAGGAATCTAAACAGTCATTAGATAAGCCTTGGAATAACTTGCATGTGTTTGTGCTCAATTGCTCCAGTCATGTCCCCACGGACTGTAGCCTGCCAGGCTCCTCAGTCCGTGAGATTCTCCAGGCAAGAATACTGGAGTGGGTTGACATGCCCTTTTCCAGGGGATCTTCCTGACCCAGGGATCAAACCTGCATCTCCTGCACTGCAAGTGGATTCTTCACTGACTGAGCCACCATGGAATAACTGAGGGGATGTGATTTAGGAAAGGGAGCACACTTCTATATATCCCTCAAAGAGTAGAATGAAAATCTAAAGATGGACACTTCTTGGGGACAAGTTTGGAGTTCACTATTAAGAAAAATTTTTTAGTGGTCAGACTATTCAGAAATGGGAGTAGACATCCCTAAGAGAGATACTCAGTTTGGGAGCCAAACCTTGGATGTGTGGTTGGATCCAGTGACCTTTATGAGATTTTCTAATCCTTGAATTCTTACCTAAACCAGTGACCAATGTTTCTCTTTTCACTTTTTTAAACTGCAGTATATACAGTAAGTGCACAAATCTTAAATGTACAAGTCGGTGAATGTTTATGTATATATGCACCTGTGACTATTTCCAGCACTTCAGGAGGCTCTTTAGTCAGTACCCTCTCTCCCCCTGTTATAGATAACCACTATTCTGATTTTTGCCACCAGAGAATAGTTTTCCCTATACTTAAACATTTCATAAATAGATTCACAGAATATTTACTTTTGCGGGTCTGGCTTCTTTTGCTCATCATTGTATCTATGAGGTTTATCCATGCTACACGTAGCAGTAGTTCAGTCTGTGTAGTATTCCACTGATGTCACTGTAGGAATATATTAGAATGTAACTAAGCCACTGTTGATGGACATGTTGATGTCCAATCCACTGTTGATGGATTGGTTGCACTTTGAGATTGTTAATAATGGTGCTATGAACAGTCTTTATGTGTCTTTTGGTAGACATCTGCACTCATCTTCACGATATGTTACTAGGAATGGATTGCTGGTTCATAGAATAGGTTTATTTTAGCAGTTATTGCCAAGGAGTTTTCCAGACTGTGCACCTTTAAACTCCCACTAGCAACATGACAAGAATTTCAGTTCCTGCTCCTCCTTGCCAACACTGTGTATTGTCAGTATTTTTTATTTTAGTCATTAAATGTGTTGTAGTATTTCTTTTTCTATGATTATTGATCATTTGGATTGTCTCTTTTAGGAAGTGCTTTTTTTATCTTTAGCCTTTTTTTTTTAATTGAGTCATTTGTCTTTATCTTGCTGATTTGTTCTTTACACATTCTGAATATGCGTCTTTAGGAAATTGTGTGTGTTACAACTATAATTTCCTAGTCTGTGGCTTACTTTTTAACTCATGGACTTTGATGAACAGACATTCTTAATTTTAGTTCAGTTTATCATTTTTCTCTTTTGTGGTTAGTGCTTTTTATTTCTTCTTCAAGAAGACTTTGCCTATCCCAAGGTCATGAAGATATTTAGACTAATAATTCTTCAATTGTATACTAAATTAGACAATATTTAACTTTCGTTTGTTCACATTCCCCCAAAAAAGAAATGTATAGAATTGTACAATTTTCTCCTGTAATTTAATTAAGCTTTCAGCATTAGCTGTAAATAAGTAGATAATTATGATGGTATTAAATCTGAACTTTACTATCAGGATACTTGGTTATTGCTATGGTAACAATACCATCACAAAAATCTCAGTGGGTTTTTTTCTCAGTCATGATATTTGTCCAAAAGTGTGCAGGGTAGGGGAGTTGGGGAGGGGGCAGCTATGCTGTTTTTATACACTTTGGCATCTGGGTTGATGTAAACTCCAGTACAATATATACTTGCATGATCACTATAATAGGGGGAGGGAAACATGGAATATTGAATATTCATTGGAAGGACTGATGCTTAAACTGGAGCTTCAATACTTTGGCCACCTGATGCGAAGAGCCAGTTCACTGGAAAAGACCCTGATGCTGGGAAGGATTGAGGGCAAGAGGAGAAGGGGGCGACAGAGGATGAGATGGTTGGATGGCATCACTGACCCAATGGAATGAGTTGGAGCAAACTCAGGAAGATAGTGAAGGACAGTGAAGCCTGATGTGCTGCAGTTCATGGGGTAGCAAAGAGTCGGACATGACTTGGTGACTGAACAGTAACACCAATAACATGGAAACTTGCTTTTGGACTCGAACTTTGTGCCCAGAAGTATCATGTGCCACTATGAGGTAACCCTATGCATTCCCATCAGCCTTACCGAATTTCAGAGGTCATGAGGAAGTATAATCTTACTATGTTTCCAAAAGGAGAACTAAAAATATTTGTAAATAGCTGTAATATTGACTCTCACAGTTAACTTGGGCACATTACTTAACCTTTCTATGGATCAGTTTGTTCACTGTAAAATTGAAGCTAAGGATAGTATCTATCTCATGATAGTTGTGAGGATTAACTGGGGTAATACAAGTAAACTCTTAGAATATTGGCTGATACTTAGTAAAAACTGAGTATATGTTTGCTAGTATTACTGCTGTCATCATTGGGTTTTATTTTTTATTATTTTATTTATTTATTTTTGGCTCTGCTGGGTCTTCATTGCTGCCCGGCTTTTCTCTAGTTGCGGTGCACAGGGGCTACTCCTTGTTGCGGTGTGCGGGCTTCTCATTGCATGATCTCACTGCGGACTTCTCTAGTCACAGAGCACGAGCTCCAGGGTGCACCTGCTTCAGTCCTAGCAGTTCCCAGGTTCTAGAGCCCAAGCTCAACAGTCATTTTCACGGGCTTAGTTGCTCTGCAGCGTGTGGGAACTTCCTGGACCAGGGATCAAACCCATGTCTCCTGCGCTGGCAGGCAGACTTTTTACTGCTGAGCCACCTGGGAAGCCCTGTCTTTATTGTTATTAGGCTCTTACTATGGGATGGATACCACACATGCATGTGTGCTAAGTTGCTTCAGTCACATCCAACTCTGTGCGACCCTATGGACTGTAGCCTACCAGGCTCCTTTGTCCATGGGATTCTCCAGGCAGGAGTACTAGAGTGGGTTGCCATTTCCTCTTCCAGGGGATCTTCCCGACCTGGGGATTGAACCCATGTCTCTTATATCTCCTGTATTGGCAGGCAGGTTCTTTCCCACTAGCACCACATGGGACACCATACTACCTGCTTTACATAGATTGACTCTTCAAATAACTCGCATTATAGCTACTATTACTATCCTCATTTACAGATGAGAAAACTTAGGTTCAGAGATATTAACTAACTTACCCAGGTTCCAGAACTAAAAAATAAAAGATGGGATTTGAATTTAGGCAGTCTGATTTCAGAGCCATATTAACCATGACTCCCTCCCAGATAGCAAGTAAACATTACAGAAGTGCATCCTTTGCTTAGAGAACTCTGTGTTTGTTTGTATACATGTATATTCATGGTTATGAGTTTATATTGAACTTTCAATATATTTCTATTTTCTGTTTGTAAAATTGTTTCTAGTTCATATCATTTAATTAAAGGTATTGTTTCATGGTGTTCTGTTCATGGTTTGACATCTAGACAAATTTAGAATTGATCTTGCCCTTAAGATGAAGAAACTTAGGCCAGAATGGTTTAGTGATCCCAGAAGACACAGCTAGTTGGTGACATGCCTGAACTCAGAATCAGACTTCCTGACTTCAGTTCAGAGCTCTTCCTGATGCTTCCAATTACCTCCTTGTAGTTTGTGTAAGTTGATATAGCACATAATCCTTTATAAAAAATCTGAGGTGCTTCGGTTCTTCCTCCCCCCAAATTTACGTGAATTTGTTGTAGAAAATGGAGATTGTCTTCTTTCCTCATAGCTCACATTGGTACATCTTGATTTTAAGTTACCAATTTTGTCTTTTAAATATTCTAGTGTTGCTAAACACCAAGAGTCAAATTAGATATTTGGAAAGGCTTTGTAATAAGAATAAATGCCTCCAGAGAAAATGCTTCCATGGAAAAACATTGTAATGATGAGCTTTTTCATGTCAGCCAGATTTGGAGTCAAATTTCTGAAGGAAAAGGGATGACAGTAGAATTAGAAATGAATCAAGTATACCATACTTGAGGTATATCTCAAGATACATTAGCAAGAAATAAAATGACTATTTACTCATAAGAGCTTGTTACTTTTTCCTACCAGTGACATCATAATGTATATTTGTCAACCTCACATGTATCGTAGTTTTCAGAATTAAATCTTTTAAGGAAATGCCAAGCCATATTAAGTTGGTGGTCATGGTTTATTTTCCCATTATTAAATGAGACTTTTCTATGGTAATTGCAGTATATTATCATGTAATTTTATCTGAAAGATTAACAGGATATAAATTAACTGTATAGTTCTAGCGAAAAATAGGATTTACTCATTCTATTGCTGTGTCATAGAGAAGGAGTAGAAAGTCAGCACTTCTGTTTTTCTCAATATCAGAAGTTGTCAGGTATCTGTCAGGAAGGTGAACCTAATCTGTACTATGAGGTAATGCACTCATAGGGAAATATACTATTGTTTTGAAGAGAACATGATGCTTTTTCCTGGTCTCCTTCAGTTTTAAATATTCATTCTTGCATTAAGGTAAACATTGTTTTATAAAATTGAATGCAGAATTTAAATGAATTTTTTAATATAAAATGCAAAGTTTATAAACTGTGCTCTCATACTCTTCTTGCTAGACATTTTTACTCTTCTCTGCCCTGAAGCACTCATTCTCATTTGAGAGAAAGAATGAATATATCACTAGAAATTATCTCTAAGGCTCCCTTCAACAATAAGCTAGTATATTTTCTGGAGAAGAGAGTGTAAAGAGTCTGGTCAAAGGGAATTTTAGTTCATTGTATAGTGAAGAACTTTTTATAAACATTACTTTGCCAACAAAGATCCATCTAATCAAGGCTATGGTTTTTCCAGTGGTCATGTATGGATGTGAGAGTTGGACTATAAAAAAAGCTGAGCACTGAATGAAGAATTGATGCCTTTGAACTGTGGTGTTGGAGAAGACTCTGAAGAGTCCCTTGGACTGCAGGGAGATCTGACCAGTCCATCCTAAAGGAGATCACTCCTGGGTGTTCATTGGAAGGACTTATGTTGAAGCTGAAACTCCAATACTTTGGCCACCTGATAGTAAGAACTGACTAATTTAAAAGACCCTGATGCTGGGAAAGATCGAAGGCAGGAGGAAAAGGGGACAACAGAGGATGAGATGGTTGGATGGCATCACAGACTCGATGGACATGGGTTTAGGTGAACTCCGGGAGTTGGTGATAGACAGGGAGGCCTGGCGTGTTGTGGCTCATGGGGTCGCAGAGTCGGACACGACTAAGGAACTGAACTGAACTGAACATTTATAAATATACTTTCTTTTTATAAAATATATTCATAGAAAGTATATTGCATGTGAAATTTAAATTTAAGTTGAAAAGGTCTGATTTTTCATGGTACTTTCTTTTAAATAACACAACCATATTACTGAATATTAGGGAGTGAAAACAAAGATTGAAAAGTAATTACTCATAATTTCACCATCCTAATATTATTACTTTGAGCACTGATTATGTTTCCTTTCAATCTTTTTTCTTATGTATCTGTTCTTTTGATGTAACTATAACCTGTGTAATATACTTTCTCATAAATATTTCATAATTAGCATATATCATAATTAGCAAAAAATAGCTTTTAAATTTTATTATTTGCAGATAACATAATATTTGATCCACACAATATCTTTTTGAGTTAAATAGGGAGGTATTATTAGCACCATTTTACATATGAGAGTATTGCAAGCAGAAATGCCTCTACTTGGTCCTGTAGTGGATTTCTGTTCTCCGCAGAAGTACTTGCTAACACAGATAAGTGAACGAAGTTCAGTTTAATTCAGTTCAGTTGCTCAGTCATGTCCAACTCTTTGCGACCCCATGGACTGCAGCACGCCAGGCCTCCCTGTCCCTCACCAACTCCTGGAGTTTACTCAAACTCATGTCCATTGAGTCAGTGATGCCATCCAACCATCTAATCCTCTGTCGTCCCCTTCACCTCCCTCCTTCAATCTTTCCCAGCATCAAGGTCTTTTCAAGTAAATTAGTTTTTCACATCAGGTGGCCAAAGTATTGGAGTTTCAGCTTCAACATCAGTCCTTCCAATGAACATTCAGGACTGATTTCCTTTAGGATGGACTGGTTGGATCTCCTTGCAGTCCAAGGGACTCTCAAGAGTCTTCAACACCACAGTTGAAAAGCACCAATTCTTCGGCGCTCAGCTTTCTTTATAGTCCAACTCTTAAATCCATACATGACCACAGGAAAAACCATAGCCTTGACTAGACGGACCTTTGTTGGCAAAGTAATGTCTCTGCTTTTGAAAATGCTGTCTAGGTTGGTCATAACTTTCCTTCCAAGGAGTAAGCTTTTAATTTCATGGCTGCAATCACCATCTGCAGTGATTTTGGAGCCCAGAAAAATAGTCAGCCACTGTTTCCACTATTTCCCCATCTATTTGCCATGAAGTGATGGGACCGGATGCCATGATCTTCGTTTTCTGAATGTTGAGCTTTAAGCCAACTTTTTCACTCTCCACTTTCACTTTCATCAAGAGGCTTTTGAGTTCCTCTTCACTTTCTGCCATAAGGGTGGTGTCATCTGCGTATCTGAGGTTATTGATATTTCTCCCGGCAATCCTGATTCCAGCTTCTGCTTCCTCTAGCCCAGCGTTTCTCATGATGTACTTTGCATATAAGTTAAATAAGCAGGGTGACAATATACAGCCTTGACGTACTCCTTTTCCTATTTGGAACCAGTCTGTTGTTCCATGTCCAGTTCTAACTGTTGCTTCCTGACCTACATAAAGATTTCTCAAGAGGCAGGTCAGATGGTCTGGGATTCCCATCTCTTAAAGAATTTTCCACAGTTTATTGTGATCCATACAAAGGCTTTGGCATAGTCAGTAAAACAGAAATAGATGTTTTTCTGGAACTCTCTTGCTTTTTCGATGGTCCAGCGGATGTTGGCAGTTTGATCTCTGGTTAACGTAGAAAGAAGAGCAAAACAAATTCTTATTTCCTGGACACAGTCCTGCCTTACTGGACTAAGCAAGCCTTGAACAGCAGTAGGCAACTCTGGAAATACAAATTTTGTCAGATTTTAGTAAATACACACTCACTCAGACACTAAGAATCTGGTGGTGATTTGATTAGTCTGGTTACCCCTCAGAGTTACACCACTGCTAATAGGTTTTAAACTTGTTTTTGTTTCACCTGGAAACAAGGGAAACAAAATCTGTAGCTTGTAAATGGGAAAGATAACATCTAAGCACTTGATTGGTAGCCTTAGAGCCTGGAGGCTCAGTGTATGAAGGGCGGAAACCTTTTCATATTGGGTAGAGTATTTTCAAATTAGGCAAAGTATTTAAGGGAAAAATGTTCTTGGGAAACTGCTCTTCTAGAGCTTTAAATGTGTCGTTTGAATTCTGTGGCTATTTGATTTACTTTCTGAAGTCTTGAGCATTATCAGCTTTAGGATTCAGAAGCAAAACGTAGCACAATATTTCAGAGTTTTAAGTTTTCTCTCATTTAAACTGTTCTGTTAAACTGCAATTATGCCTTTTTGTTTTCTAGGGAAAACTGAATTTCAAAAGGAAAATATAGCAAAATCTGAGTTTTAAATATTCTCTTTCAGTTAATTTGTCCTGTTAGACTGCAATTGTGCCTATTTGTTTTGTGAGGAAAACTGTGAATTTTATTTTATTGTTCAAAGTAGTGAAGACCATTAACTGCTTTGACTCATGGCAGCTCCTGGGGTTTTTTTGTTATTTTTGTCTTCACTTTTTGACTGAAGAAAACTTCCCTACTACCTAAAGCTTCTGTTTTTTCTTTTAGGAATTCTTCCTAGAAAGAGAATTTAATTTGTATTAGATTAAACCGATTAAACTGAAGTTGATTCAAATGAACACTTTGATGGGATCTGTTTCCTCTTATTATACTATAGTTTTTATAAGTGATCTCTGACTTTCCTTTCATCTTTTACTTTTAGTATTCATCAGCTTTAAAAGAATAAAAGGTTTGGAATTATTGATTGTAACAGAAAGGAGCATTCTTTCCATCTCTTCTCTGCAGTGTTGTTTCACAGCTGCAAATTAGAGCTGAAGAAGCAGTGGAAAACATAACAAAATAAAAAAGCAGTGTTCTTTGGGCCTGTAAGGACCCTTGCCCTAGAACTGTTAACTGCTGAGTTTTTGTTTGGGTCAGTAGGTACTGAAGACTTTTGTTGCTTCTGCTTTCTCATATATAGCTTTCCTCAGACGCCAGGCTGGAATAATTTTGTTTTAGAGCTAGAAAGGAATACTATCTGTTTCCTTAATATGACTCTGGATTCCAAACATGAAAGTACCCCAAGCTGAGTGTTTCTTCCCAGGTTTTACTCAATTAGTAGTTTCTGTTTCCTTCAGATCTCAATTTTCGGTGAGTTCATTACGATTATCAGTGGTTGTCTTAGGTGGTCACCCCATCTATTCAATTCATCTATATTTCTTTCCTGTTTTGTCATATATTTAAATAAATAAATAACTTTACACACTTCAGCTACTACAGCCTTTGCATTTTTCTTACCATTTGCCCTTCTGTGCCTCACTAGATTATAAACCATGAAAGGACAAGAATTTCTTCTTGATCTTATTTACCTCTGTGTCTTTGGCACATAACAGTGAGATATAATAAACTGTGAAAAGCATTGCTTTTCAGCTTTTTTAAAACTCATTTCCCTCTTGATAAACATAAAATTCCTCTAATCTGATATACCCTCTATGAGGGTATCACCAAGAAGTGAGTAAAAATATATACCTCATATGGCTTCCTAGATGAGTATGCCTGTCCTGTCATTGCCCTCCTCTATCTACGTCCCTCTCACCCCTCCTCTACCTCATATACACCTTGTACTTTCCATAGTACCCCAGTGTCCCAGGATATTGTTTGGGAAAGTACACTAAGGAAGTAGTGCCAAGTTTTATTGGGTTACTTTAACTCTTAGTTCCAGCACTGGTCCAGAAGTTTCTTACTTGGGCAGTTATCTCTTTGTTTACTAATAATAAAAGCAGTGCTTGAATAGACTGTAATGGAAGGGCAACTTGGGACCATTAGGCACCAGGAAAAAGAAACCAAATACGTGGACTATGACCTCGAAAGACAACACCCTCCTTGTAAAATAACAAATTTGCTTTGGCAGAGGAAAATGGTTTTTTTTAATTTTCTCCATATTATCAATGTGCTTTAACCTGTGATACAAAACACTGTGTCTAGATGTTTCAGGTTGTTTTCTTTTCACACCATATTTTGTGTCCTAATGGTAATACATCTCCATCAAGATTTCATTGAGGGAAAAAAAATGCATGTACAGGGATCAGACTGTCTAGAAAGAAATCTAAACCATGCTCGGTTTCTTTTGATGATCTAGTGCTTATATTTTTTAGAAAATATCTAATTCAAAACTCTGCAAAACTTTTGCTTCAAAAAATCATAAACAACAGTAGAAAATTTATGTTTGTTTCTAACCCTGGCCTCTTCTTTCCACTTATCATGTTATCTGAGAACAGTGTCTCTAGACCAAGGAGAACAACAGACTGTAAAATTCTGTAAAGCGTAGCTACACACCACTTGATACCAGGCACAATCTTAGTTACACAGTAAAGATACTCAACAAATGTTTGCTGTTGAAATATGAATTCTACAAGCACTTACCTTAAAAAGAGCACCCCCCCAAAAAAAATTAATATATTGTCAGTATGTGTGCTGTGCTCAGTCGTGTCTGATTCTTTGTGACCCCATGTAGCTCGCCAGGCTGCCCTGTCCAGGGGATTCTCCAGGCAAGAATACTGGGGTGGGTTGCCAGTTCCTCCTCCAGGGGATCTTCCTGACCCAAGGATCAAACCTACATCTCCTGTATCTCCTACATGGCAGGCAGATTCTTTACTACTGAGCCATTGGAAAAGCCACCCTTTATCACTAAATAGGTTATAAAACTACAGCTGAAATAAATGCAGGGCATAGTAGATAGATTCTGTTTCTTATTCTGAACTGAGAAATTGGCTCTACCTTCAATATATATCAAGAATCTGACCACTTCTCATCGCCTCCACTATCATCACTGTGATCCAATCCACCATTTTTTAGATGGATTATTGCAATAGATTCCTAAGTGATCACCTTCTATCCTTGATCCTCTTCAACTTTCATTCTGTTCTCAAAACTGCAGCCATGGTAATCTTATAAAAACGGTTGATTCCATCCCTTATCTGCTCAGAACTTTTTAGTGTCTTCACCATCTCAGAGTAAATGCCTGTCTTTACTATGAGTTACAAAGCTGTATGTGGTCTGATCCCCTATAGCAGTCAGCCTCACCTACAGTGTGTGCCCCTAGTTCAGTCCAGCCGGCTTTGCTGCCTCCTTCAGTCATACGAAGTGTACACCTTTGCTTGTGTTCTTCCTGCCTGGACCACTCTGTCCTCACACACATACATAGCTCTCTCCTTCCTCTCCTTTAGGTCTTTCCCCTGAGATTACCTCAGTGAAGACTTTTCCTGGCCTCTATTTAAAATTCTAGAATTCTCTTCCGTTGAACTCTTCCTGGCCTCTTTCTTTGCTCTCTTTTTTTACTTTGTACTTTTCACTATGTAACATTTTTCATTTTACTTTATCTTGTTTTTCGTCTGTGTTCCACTATACTAAGCTCTATAAGGGTGGGAATTTTTGCCCGTTTTGCCTACTGCTGTATCCCCAGCACATATAAAGTGCCTAGAATGTTAGATACCAAAAATAAAAAAATACTTGTTCAATGAATGAATACTTGTTGAGTGAATGGTTTCTCTATTATTTAGTTCCTAGACTAGCCTACTACCTTTTTAAAAAAATTAATGATAGTCATAGTTATAAGAGCCTGGACTCAAGATTCTAGGAGTAGAGAGCCACATTTTCTGCCCACTCCATCCAATACCCAGCCAAACACACACCTGTATGTACTTATTAGTTATTTAACAACCCTGAGCCTCAAACTCTAATTATATCCCCTAACCTACCCACCCCCAAAAAGTAAGTATTTAATTACTCCCAAATTACCTGACCTTATCTTTTGCCCCCTCATCTCCCACATCAAAACCTACAGTGAGCGAGTTCTTAACTGAATTTCACTTAACTGAACCCCAGTTAAGTGCCTGGTGGGATTAACCAGTGTTCTTACTTCCTCTGTAAAACATATTGATTAATGCCCACAGCCTGCTGAGTGTTCTTAGCTAAATGTTCACAGCTGGCAGATGGTTTTGTAGTAAGCCTTCATTCTTTCACTTGCCCTAGCTAAACTAACTGTCTGCATATAAAAATCAGTTGTATTTATTCTGCAGCCTCAGGGCTATCTTACAATAAACTGTATAATTAAATTAATTTTTAAATTAATGAACGTTATCTTACAGAGTTCCCATATACTCCGTGTCCCCATATGTGTACAACTTTCCCCACTCTCAACATCCCCCACCAGAGTGGTACCTGTGTTACAGTCAATAACAGTAACAGCCAGTTACAGTTAATAACAGCCTGCATTGACCCTTATCATTACCCAACTCCATAGTTTAGGTTTCACTCATGGTGTTGTACCTTCTGTGGGATTTGACAAATGTATGACACAACATCTATCATTCTAATATGTAGAATAGTTTCACAGCCCTAAAAATCCTCTGTGTTCTGCTTTTTCACTCCTGCCTCCCTCCAACTCCTCCCACCACTCCTCCTTTTTACTGTCTTTGTAGTTTTACCCTATCCAGAATGTAGTGTGATTGGAATTATACACTATGTAGCCTTTTCATATTGACTTCTTTAACTTTGTATTATGCATTTAGGTTTTCTCCATGTCCTTTCTTGGCTTAGTAACATTTCTTTTTGGCACTGAATAATATTCCATTATCTAGGTGTACCACAGTTTATCTGTGGTACAGATCTGTGGTACACCTACTGAAGGTGGTGTCCAAATTTTGACATTATGAATAAATCTGCTATAAACACCCACATGCAAGGTTTTCGTATGGAATACATTTTAACTCCTTTAGGTAAATACCAAGGAACACAGTTGCCAGTAAGAGTATGAGTAGTTTTGTAAGAAACTACCAAATGGTTTTCCAAAGTGGCTGTATCATTCTGCATTCATTTCCACCAGCAATGAATTAGAGGTCCTGTTGTTCCATATCCTGGCCAGTATCTGGTGTTTGACACTGTTTTAGATCTTAACTGTTCTATAAATGTGTAGTGGTATCTCGTTTTCATTTTCAATTCCCTACTGACATGATATTAAATATCTTTTCATATGCTGCTTGCCATCTGTACATAGGCACTGGTGAGGAGTCTGTTCAAATCTTTTGTTTATATTTTACTTGGGGTGCTCTTTTCCTTATTGTTGAGTTTTAAGAGTTCTTTGTATATTTTGGATAAATGTCTTTATCAGATGTATCTTCAGCAAATAGATAGACTTCCTGAAGGCTGTGGCTTGTCTTATTCTTTTGGCATTGTCTTTCATGGAGCAAAGGTTTTTCATTTATAGTTTTGCATTTTACATTTAGGTTTATGATTCATTTTGAGTTAATACTTATGAAAGGTATAAATAAGGTCTGTGTCAAGTTTTGTTGTTGTTGTTTTGTGGGGGGAGGTTTGTACATGGATGCCCATTGTTCCAGCACCATTTATTGAAAATACTATCTTTATTTCATTGTTTTGCGTTTGCTCTTTTGTCAAAGATCAGTTGACTATATACATTTATTTCTATCCAGGATTTCTATTCTGTTTCAGTAATTTGTCTTTTCTTTCACCAGTATACACTGTCTTGATTATTGTAGCTTAATAGGAAGTCTTGAAGTTGAGTGGGGTCAGTCCTTCAACTTTGTTGTTCTCCTTCAATATTGACTTGGCTATTCTGAGTCTTTTGCCTCTCCATATAAATTTTAGCATCATTTTATTTTTATTCACAAAATCACTTGCTGGGATTTGTATTGGGATTGAGTAATCTGTAGCTCAAGCTGGGGAGAACTGACATCTTTACAATTTTGAGTCTTCCTATCATGAACATGGAATATTTTTCCATTTATTTAGTCCTTCTTTGATATCTTTCATCTGAGTTTTGTAGTTTTCCTTATAGAGGTCTTGTAAAATATTTTGTAAGATTTATACATAAGTACTTCATTTGGGAGGATGCTAATATAAATGGTAACATGTTTTTAATTTCAAGTTTCAACTTATACATTGCTAGTATATAGAAAAGCAATTGAACTTAATATACAATTGACCCTTGAACAACATGGGTCTTAGTGATGCTGATCCTCTGCATAGGAGGAGACTAAACAACATGCTACTAAAAAACCAATGAGTCAATGAAGAAATCAAAGAAGAAATTCAAAAATACCTTGAGACAAATGAAAACAGAAATACAACTTTCCAAAATCTATGGGACTCAGCAAAAGCATTTCTAAGAGGGATGTTTATAGCAATTCAAGGCCTACCTCAAGAAATAAGAAAAATCTCAAATAAACAACCTAACTCTCCATCTAGAAGAATTAGAAACAGAAGAACAAAGCCCAAAGTGAGCAGAAGGAAGGAAATAAGAAAAAATCACAGTAAAAATACCAGGAAAAAAAGAGAGAAAAGATCAATGAAACTATGATCTGGCTTTTTGAAAAGATACAATTGATAAACCTTTAGCCAGACTCATTAAGGAAGAAAAAGATGGGACCCAAATCAACAAAATTAGAACTGAAAAAGGAAAAGTTACAACTGATATTACAGAAATACAAACAGCCATAGGAGAATACTATGAACAATACAATGAATACAGTGACAAACTGGACAACCTCAAAGAAATAGGTAGATTCTAAGACTGAATTAGGAAGAAGTAGAAAATCTGAACAGACTGATTTCTGGTACTGAAATTGAATCAGTAATTAAAAACTCAACAAATAAAAGTCCAAGACCAGATGGCATCACAGGGAAATTCTATAAAACATCTAAAGAAGAGTTAATGTCTATCCATCTCAAACTGTTCCACAAAATTGAAAGGGAGGGAATACTCTCAAACTCATTCTACAAGGCCAGCATTGCCCTGATACCCAAGCCAGACAGAGATATTGCAAAAAAAGAAAGTTACAGGCCAATCAATATTCTTGATGAACATAGATGGTAAAATCCTCAACAAAATATTAACAAACCATCATGATCAAATGAGATTTATTCTAAGAATGCAGAGATGGTTCAGTATTTACAAACCAGTCAGTATGTTTCCCCATATTAACAAAATGAAGGATGAAGATCACATGATCATCTCAAAATCTCAGTAAAATCATTTAAAAATTCATGATAAGAACTCTAAACAAAGTGAGTATGGAGGGAACATACCTCAGCATAATAAAAGCCATTTATGACAAACCCACAGCTAGTATCATACTCGGTGGTGAAATGTTGAAAGCTTTTCCTCTGTGATCAGGAACAGACAAGGAGGCCCACTCTGGCCATTTCTAATTAACTTATATTGGAAGCCCTAGCCACAGCAATCAGACAAGAAAAAGAAAAGACATCCAAACTGTAAAAGAAGAAGTAAAACTGTCAGATGACATGATACGATATGTAGAAAACCCTAACAACCCCACCAAAAAAAAAAAAAACCTATTAGAACTAATAAGTGAATTCAGTTAAGTGCAGGATACAGTATTAATATACTGAAATCTATTGTGTTTCTCTACACTGGTGGTTCAGACAGTAAAGAAGCTGCCTGCAATGTGGGAGACCCAGGTTCAATCCCTAGATCAGGAAGATCCTCTGGCTAAGTGAATGGCAACCCACTCCAGTATTGTTGCCTGGAAAATTCTGTGGACAGAGGAGCCTGGCAGGCTACAGCCCATGGGGTTGCAGAGTCAGACATGACTGAGCAACTAACAGTCATAAACTTCAGAAAGAGAAGTCAAAAAGAATTGCTATTTATAATGACATCAAAAAGAATAAAATATCTAGAAATAAATTTAATCAAGGAAGTGAAAGACTTATATTCCTAAAACTGTAAAATGTTTATAAAGGAAACTGCTGCTGCTGTTGCTAAGTCGCTTCAGTCATGTCTGACTCTGTGCGACCCCATAGATGGCAGCCCACAAGGATACAAACCCCGTCCCTGGGGCTCTCCAGGCAAGAACACTGGAGTGGGTTGCCATTCTCCAGGGTATCTTCCCCCTCCCAGGGATTGAACCTGGATCTCCTGCATTACGGGCAAAACTCTTTACCCACTGAGCCACCAGGGATTGTTAAAATGACCATACTACCCAAAACAGTCTACAGATTTAATGTAATTCCTATTAAAATACTGATGACATTTGTAACAGAACTAGAATAAATAATTCTAAAATTTATATTGAACCACAAAAGACCCTGAACAGCCAAAGCAGTCTTGAGAAAAAAGAACAAAGCTGGAGGATCATGCTGTTTGACTTCAGACTATACTACAAAACTTCAGTAATCAAAGCAATATGGTACTGGCACAGAAACAGACACACAGATCAATGGAACAAAATAGCCCACAGATAAACCCACACACATATGGACAATTAGTCTGTGACAAGGGAGGCAAGAATATATAATGGGGGAAAGACAGGCTCCTCAGTAAACTGGACAGCTACATGTAAAAGAATGAAATTAGAACATTCTTTCACAATGTGTACAAAAATAAACTCAAATGGATTAAAGACCTAAATATAAGACCTGAAACTATAAAACTCCTAGAAGAAAACATAGGCAGTGGACTCTTTGACACTGGTCTTAGTGATGTTTTTTTGAATCTGTCTCCTCATGCAAGGGAAACAAAAGTGGGAAACAAAAAATCAACAAGTGAAACCTAATCAAGCTTAAAAGCTTTTGCACAGGAAAGAAAACCATCAACAAAACAGAAGGCAACCTACTGAATAAATGGAAGAAGATATCTGCAGATGATATGTTTGATAAGGGGTTGATATCCAAAATATATAAAGAACTCATACAACTCAATTAAAAAAAAAAAAAAAACAAATTTAAAAATGAACAGAGGACCTAAATAAGCATTTTTCCAGAGAAGACATACAGATGGCCAACAGGCACATTGAAAAGATGCTCAACATCACTAGTCATCAGGGTACTGCAAATCAAAACTACAATGAGATATCATCTCACATTTGTCAGAAAGGCAAGAAATAATATGTTGACAGGATGTGGAGAAGAGAGAACCCTAGCCCACCATTGGTAGGAATGTAAATTGGTATAGTCACTATAGAAAACAGTAATACAGGTTTCTCAAAAACTAAAAATAGAACTACCATACAACCCAGCAGTTCCACTTCTGGGTATTTATTTAAAGAAAACAAAAACACTATTTGAAAAGATATATGCACCCCAACATTCATAGCAGCATTATTTATAATAGCCAGGATATGGAAGCATCCTAAATGTTCATCAAAAAATGAATGGATAAAGAAGATATGGTATGTACACAAAGGAATATTACTCAGTCTTTTAAAAATATAATTGCCATTTGCAACAATATGGATGGACCTGGAGGATGTTATGCTTAATAAAATAAAACAGAGAAAGACAAACACTGTATGTTTTCACTTATATGAGGAATTTTTTAAATAAGTGAATATAACAAAACAGAAATAGACTGACAGCTACTGATAAACTAGTTTTAGTAGAGGAGAGGAATGGGTGGGAAGGGCTAAAATAGGAGGAAGGGCTAAAATAGGCTGAGGGGACTAAGAGATACAAACTACTAGGTATAAAATAAATAAGTTACAAGGATGTAATGTATGTTGTTTGAATGTTGCTGTTTTTCAGTTGCTAAGTCATGTCTGACTCTTTGTGACCGCATGGACTGTAGCATGCCAGGCTCCTCTGCCCTCCACTACTATCAGAGTTTGCTCAAATTCATGTCCATGGAGTTGATAATACTGTCTAACCATCTCATCCTCTGCCACCCCCTTCTCCTTTTGCCTTCAGTCTTTCCCAGCATCTTTTCCAGTCTTTCCAGGGTCTTTTCTAGTGAGTCAGCTCTTCACATCAGGTAGCCAAAGCTTCAGCATTCCTTCCTTCAGAAGGAATATTGGAAGGAATATTCCTTCCAATGAATATTCAGGTTTGATTTCCTTTAGGATAGCCTGGTGTGATCTCTCTGGTAAAATTCAGAGTTGATCTACATCTAGGGTATAGAAGAATAACATGGCAAAGAAATTGAGTGTTGGCAAAAAAAAAAAAAAAAATTGAAGTGAAGCTATAGAATCTAAGCTACACAGAGTAGGGAAAATTAAGAGTCAACAAATAGAGGTTTGTGAGGTTAAAGGTCAGTTGTAGTAGAATGGGGCTTCCCAGGTGGCGAAGTGTGCCATCCCTGGATTAGGAAGATCCTCTGGAGAAGGGAATGGCTACCCACTCCAGTATTATTGCCTGGAGAATTCCTTGGACAGAGGAGCCTGGTGGGCTACAGTCCATGACATCACAAGAGTCAGACCCAATTAAGCATGCACGCTCATGCGCATTGTAGAACTGAAATGACAGGAGGTAATGATCAGAGACTAGTATAGCCAAGTAACATGACTTTTAAAGGAACTGGACATTTTACATAAGGGTTGTAGTATGGCGAAATGAGGGCAGAATCCCACCTCTCAACTCTGATGTGTGTACAGTTGGGGCCGGTGTGGTAGGGAAGGACTATGATGTGTCTCCATGAGAGGGCTTGATGAAGTGGGATTAACGTATGCGAAGTAGGGAAAGAGCACTTGCAAAGAGCCAACTCCAGAAAACACAAGTACAAATTATCCTTCCAGCATTGTCCAGCATATTCAGAATAATGTAGTCTCATTGGTGAGATCATTCGTTTGTTGGGAAAGGCTACTATTAGTAGAAAAAGCTTAGTTGAAGAACATTTCTTAAGCTGTACCTGAGTTCCTTTATTCTGGCCCTATATTGACCAAAGACATGTTCTGAGTATGATTAGTGGCTTAATGTAATTTGTGTTAAAATTTTTGTGATTGCTATTAAAATATCTTAAATTGGCACTCTGTTTTATACATCAGGCTTTTTGTTTTTTCCAGTGAGTATTAGTATTAGTACTAGAAGGGATTTTTTCATTTCCAAAGCCACAGTCAAAGTGTCAGCCCCAAGGTAATATATTTTTGAAGCCTCCAGGTGGAATCCTTCTGTGGATGAATCCCTTCTGCAAGAAAACATCTGCATGATATACTTGTTTCTGTAAAATGAAGTGGAAAACCAAACTTGTATATTGCCTTGCCTTTGTGCGTATTTCTCTTCTTTCCCCTTCCAGAGCAGTATTCATTACACAGCTTAAGTGCTTTGCATAGAATTTCTGAGTTCAGTACAACCCCTGTACTGGGACGTTATCAGGCACAGATGCTACACTGAAGGGCTTTTGGCCATCAATGGCTTGGTAACTGTGATTCAGTTTGAATCACCCCCTCATGGACCATATGAAAGCAGATTCTTACAGGATCTCAGCCAATTCTCGGGAATCATTTTATTTTCCAACTTACTGGACTAGTTTAGAGGCCTTTGAGTTTCACTGGACTTTTTCCTCATTTCCTTCTTTTGTTGATTTTGGCCCCTTAACCTTCCACCCACTTTATTACTCACTCATTTCTTAGGGACCTGACTGTTCAGTAACGCTAGAAAAACTATATCTGAAACCATATGGGTTGAGTAAAACACACTTAAGAGGGAGGAAAAAAGCAACAACAACAAGAAATGTGTGTTCTCTGAACTTCCTTTGTTTATATGGTCTGTTTATGTGTTGTTAAGGTTATGTTGTCCAGCTGCCTCCCCATATTTCAAAAATGACTGAAGATATCTGGGAAACATTCTAAGAGGATCACGTTGGCATAGTGAATGAGAAGACACCTCAGGGACTTCCCTGGCAGTCCGGTGATTAAGACAATGCAGGAGATGTGGATTTGACCCCTGGTCAGGCTAGGATCCCAAATGCCTCACGACTAAAAAACCAAACCAAAACATAGAACAGAAACAGTAGTGTAACAAAAAAATAATGACTTTAAAAATGATCCACATTAAAAAAAAAAGACACTTCATTTGTCCCCCACCAGATAATATATCTTCTTCTTAGGTTTAGATGGGATGTCAAGAGCTTCAAATGCTAAATCTTGAGGCTCTTGAGAAGTCCTTTACTTCTAAGGAGACTTTTAGAAAGAAGCCAGTTAAATGAGTTCTTTTGAGGTTTGTGGATATATGCCTGGTTATTTGAATGTTTGTTTGTGGTTTATAATTAGGCTGTATGGCATCTAATTGATTAATTTTCTCTTGGTAAAATGAATATTGGTATAAGGTGATGTTAACAGCCCTTAAAGCCTGGATTCTCATCTAGTCTGTGCATAATGTGAATTAAAACATAAGCGCACTTGTGTCAAGATTATCCTAGAATGAATGGAACTGTGCACTATTTGTTAGAGCCCCTTGTAAACCCCCTTCTCTTGAAGGAATTGAAACGCGTTAGCAAGATCCCTGCACATGGAACAAACTCCTTACTCTGTGGTTGAGTGGGAAGTTCCTCTTTGCCTTCCATGCTCTACCCACACTATAATGAGTGGTGAATATACAGAGATGCATTTTTTCACATTAAGCTATTTATGGAATTTGGTCTGCTAAGTAACAAAGAAATGAAAACAAGAAAATAAGTAAGAATAAGAAATAAATCATCAGTGTTATCATTTTGGAAGTAAATTATGATATTGAGCTTCAGAATATGGCATCGGTGTCATGAGCATTTTCTTCATGTTGCCACCTTGGTGGGCTGGATCCTCGCTCTGCTTGGGCTCTGAGCTTTCCTTACAGTTGCTGTCCCACTAGGTCTCCTTAGCAGCAGCACCTGACAGAACTGCCGAGGGGGCTCCCGAGTGAGTGCTCAGAACCGGCTTCTCCTTCTCCCAGTTGATGAAGGCACTTTTTTTTCTTGAGTAGTTTGCAGTTCCACTTAAGTGTCTGATGTTTGGGTTCACTGTTGAATGTTTTCTTTGAATATCACTTTCACGGTGAATGGGAGGCTTCTGCTTTTAGCTCTGTGGGGTGAAGCCCTTGGTGTTAAGCCTTGAAAGGGAAAAATCTTTCTGTATAGCGATATGCTAAATGAAATCACTCTCTTTGTCCTTTTATCCTTTCAGTCCGATAACCTCAAATTCTTGTGATTTATTTGCTCTCTTCAGTTAAGCTTAGTTATTTCCTGTGTCCAGGTGCGTGCCATTTCCACTGCTGGTCATCACGGTGATGTGGAGCATATTTCTGACCTGGAAGTGTGGTTTTTTGATTTTGAACCACATCAGTATGCCTTCCATCCTCCACTTCCTTTGCATTATTTCCTTTTGGAAGGCTCAGTTTGTCACCATTTAATCTAAGGATGATTCATCTGGGACTGAGAACTCATAATGTTGTAATAACAATACCTTTCTTTGTTTAATAATACTCAAAGCACTTACCATCTTAGCCTTTCTCTATTTATGAAGCACTTTCAGTTTAATCCTTCACAATAACCCTGTGGGTTAAGTCAGCAATTTGGTCTGTGTCTAAGATGGTGAAATTGTATCTCAAAGAGGTTGAATAGCTTGCTCAGGGTTGCAGTGCTTCTGAGTTTACTCTGCTTAATGATTTTTACAGAAAATACAGAATAGTTTTGAAGATATTCTGAATGAACAAAAAGGAATTTTCCAAACTGTGTCCTGATTTTTAAAATCTGATTTTACCCTGGTCAGTTGGTAAGATCAGGGTTAAAAGCCCATTAACCATAAAGTTTAAATTGATGTGTCCAAGTCAAGAAAATATTTAGGTCAGTTTCTCTTCTGCTGCTGATGTGATAAAGGTTAAGGAAGGCTGGCTCTTAAATATGTGCAACTTGAACTGGAAATAATTAAGCCATTATTATTTTTTTTTTTCTCTTCCTTCCAGAGAGATGGAAACCTTGATGACTAGTTCCACTCTGCCTCCCCTTTTTGCAGATGAAGATGGCTCCAAGGAGAGTAATGATCTGGCTTCAACTGGGTAAGCAGCTGCTTTGGGACACTGGGCCTCTGCTTAGGCTTCAAAACAGATTCTGATAACGTATAAGGTGCTAAAGAGGTCGTCTTATATCATAAAAATAGAAGGTACATTTGTTATGCTTTGCCAAGAGAATGGGAGCTGTTGTAAACTGCTTTAATATCTGCATTCAGCCATCATTTGCAATGCTCGTTCCTGTGAACTGGAACAGCAGTACTGTGGGATCTAGGAAACAGGACTCCTAGCTACATGATCACCATTAAGGAAATACCTGCCACAGGGCTAGCTGCAAAAAGCAAATTCATTTTCTGTCTGAATTGCCACAAATATTAAAATAATTTTTTCCCCAAACATCAGATTTTTTTAAGATCAGATTTTTAGTTATGGTTCTTTATTCAGGATGCCTAGGAGCTCTAGCTTACTTCTCTTCCTCCCATCACACACCACCCCCAACACCCCAACTCCTTTCTTTGGTATTTTTGGGCACATATATGAAGAAATATAGAAAAGGGCTAATAGCAATAGTCCCTCTTCCATTGACAATCTCTGTTCCGCTTGAATGTTTATCTTTTCTATTTAGACATTATTTGCCAAGGAAGAAATGTATTCACTAATAGATTGAAGTGCTAGCTAATCCCTAAGATGAATTATTTTAATATCCTTTAGAGTTCTTTAAAAATAGACTACTCTTTATAATTCTGTTTCCTTCCCTGACATTCTTTACTCATTAATATCTGCCATCTGACTCTATTCAGATGAAACTGTTCTCCAAGACTTTGCTAAAAGCTGCCTACTTGCTGAATCCAGTTTGTACAGTAAAAATGTTCTGAGTGTCAGCTGAGTGTGCCAGGCACCATTCTAGGTGCTAAATATTAAGCAGAATAACCAAAACATACAAAAATTACAAAAATTCTAACCCCTGTTCTACTGGGGAAGTCAGACAATAGAAAGTATAAAGAAGTGAGCTGCATAATACATTGATAAGAACTATGGATTAAAAAATAAAGTCGGGAAGGGGAACAGGAAGGGCTCGGGATGCCGTTCTAGATAAGATGGCCCAGAAAGGCTTTACAAGTGACTTGAATAAAAACCTCAAGAAAGTAAAGTAACTACCTGCATTATGGGCAAAGAGTATTCCAGGCAGAGGGAAGTAGTGAGTGGGAAAGCCTTGAGATAGGAGTGTTTCTTCCTTTCACAAATAGCCAAGAGGCCAGTATGACTGGAGCAGAGTATACCAGGGGGAGGGGTAATAGGCTTCATCAGCATGTTTCTCAAACTTTAATGCACTTATGAATTGCCTAGACATCTTATTAAAATACAAATGCTGAGTCAGAAAGTCTGAGTTAAGACCAGAGATTCTACATCCTATCAAGTTCCCAGATGATACCAGTGCCACTGGTGTGAGGCCAGTACTTTGAGTAGCAAGGGACTAGATCCTGTAGGAGCCTATGGGTCAGAGTAATCACTTTAACTGTCCCTCTGAATGAGGTGTGAAAGTGTGAGGAGGTTTTGCACAAAATGATGTGGTCTGACATTTTTAAATAGTATCCCTGTGGCTGATATATAGAGAAAAGAGTTGAAGGGAGCAGGGACTGAAGCAGGAGACCACTCTGGGTTCCAAAATAACTCGAGAGATGACTCAAAGGACTTCACTAGTGACAACAGTATTTTTGGCAGAGTAGTAGGGAAAAAACCTCATTAGAGTGGGTTTCAAGGGTTATAGGAATGGGGAGTGGTGAAAAGTGTAGAATTCTAGATATATTTTGAAGATAAACCAAACCTGAAAGACCAGATGAGATGTGAGAAAGGAGAAAAAAGCAGTCAAAGACAAGCTCCAAAATTTTGGCTTAAGCAACCTGAGGGGACAGAATTGCCGTTACGTTAGATGGCACACACTGAGCAAGTGGAGGAGGGAATGTTAGATCGGTTTTGGAGATTTTAAAATTGAGATGCTTATTAGATATCCAAGCAGAGATGTCAGATAGGCAGCTTGACACAGAGCTCTAAAGTTCCAGGCTATCTAGGTTGAAAAAAGAAACTTTGGAGTTGATCAGCATATTACAGCTGACACTTAAGGCCATGAAACTGGTTGAGATCATCAGACGAATGAGCGCTGTGTAGGGAGAAAAGAGAGGAGACCTGACACTTGAACTTGGGGAGATTCCAGCATTTACAAGTCAGGGAGAAGAGGAAGAGTCAGCAAAGAAGACGCAAGGGGGTACCTAAAAAGGTATCAGAAAAACCAGGAATGTGCAGGGTCCTGGGAAGCAGGTAAAAAATGCACTTCAAGGGAAAGGAAGAGATGAACTATGTCAAATACTTCTGGAAGATCAGGTAAGATGAGGTCTGAGAAATGACATTGGATTTAGCATGGAGGTCATTGGTGATCTTGACAAGAGTTGTAAACATTTTTCTCCTTTGGGTTGGGTTTAAGATAGAATGAAGGAAGACAAAGTCAATAACTATAAACAGTTCTTCCCAATACAAACAACTAAAAGTCAGTAAGTGCCCCTCATCCATGGTTTTACTTTCCATGGGTTCTGTTACCTACCATGATCAGCCACAGTTGGAAAATACTAAATGGAAAATTTTAGAAATAAACAGTTCATAAGTTTTAAAGTGCCCACTATTCTGAATAGTATGATAAAATCTCACACTGTCCCACCTGTGTCCTGCCTGGGACATGAATCATCACTTTGTCCCGTGTATCCCACCTGTTAGTCACTTGGTGGTTGCCTCTGTTATCAGATTGACTGTCACAGTATCTCAGTGCTTGTGTTCAAGTAACATTTATTTTACTTAATAATTGCTGCAAAGAGCAAAAGTAGTGGTGCTGTCAATTCAGATATGCCAAAGAGAAGCCATAATGTGCTTTCTTTAAGTGAAAAGGTGAGAGTTCTTGACTTAATAAGGAAAGAAAAAAAAAAAAATAATATGCTGAGGTTACTGAGATCTTTGTTAAGAATGAATCTTCTGTGAAATTGTGAAGAAGGAAAAAGAAATTTGTGCCATTTTTGCAAATCAGGTGTCAAACTGCAAGAGCTGTGGCCACAGTGTGTGATAAGTGCTTAGTTAAGAAAGGCATTGAATCTGGGTGGAGAACATGAACAGAAAACAGGATTCAGTACTATCTGCTCATCCACTGGGGATCTTGGAACGTATCACCCCTGGGTTGGGGGCTTCTGTATAAACAATTCCATAAAGGAAGGGAGAAAAATGAAGTGAAATCAAGAAAGTTTTGTGTTTTTTTCCAGATGAGACTAATAATACCATATTTGTTTGCTGATTAGGCTGATCTAGTACAGAGGAAAGAATTGGTGATGCCAGAGAGGGCAGAATTGCTGAAAACCTGGTTTTGAGTAGGCCAGTGGGTGTTCGATCCAGGGCACAAATGGAAGGGTTGTTGGCTTTAGCTAAGAGCTTGGACAGTTCATTCATTGGAACTAAAGAGCCTTTTTTTTTTTTTCCAGTCTATATTCAATTTGTCATCTCTAAGCATTTGACACTTTTGACTACTCCCTCTGATTCCTGTTCATTTCAGTCAAGGCACTCAGGGCATGGGTACTTGTTCCCAAACCTAGTTTTCATATTTTATTAAAATAAGAATTGCAAGAGTTAGTAACTTAAAATCTGATGGCACAGTTAAAATGAAGAATGACAGTGAAAGAAAAAGACATCATATGATATCCAAAATGATTGAAATATTTGGAAAACAAACCTGCCAAGATCAAACTGAATCTCTGATAGCAACTCTTTTTCAGAGAACATGATTAGCATTGAGTTAATAACTTCTCTTATTTACCATTTTTCAGAGAACCTCAAAAATGTAGGAACCTCCTAGTTCCTACATTTAAATCTTCTATTTTTTCTGGAAAGGATCAGGAAAAATAAAATTTCTTTCCTTTCCAGGACAGTCTGCATCTGCTTTCATTCATTTCTCAGCCCACTGTAATCTGGTTTTTATTCCCATAACTCCACTAAAACTGTACTCCCTTCAAGTACAGGGTGTACAGTTGAACTCCTTCAGATCTTCAAATTTGGCTGATACTTTTTAGCCTATCTTATGTGACATCTGCAACTTTGCTTGTGTAAAACCCCTTCTCAAAAGTCTTCTCACCTTGACCTCTGTAGCAGTTTTCTCTCTTATTTCTTAGATCTCTTCATACCTTCCTTAGTCTTTCTCAGCTCATGTAACACTTGATCTTAAAATATTGTTCCAACAGAGTTCTATCGTGGCTTTTCTTCTCACTGTCTTTCTGGAGAAATACCTAACACTTCCCAGTATTTCCATGAACTGATGCCTCCTGAAACGTCTCCTGCCTTTTTCTTCACTTCTGTTCTCTCAGAACATGTGTCCAGTTGTCTATAGGACAGCTCCACTTAATTATGCCAGGAATTATGTTTCAAACTTATCATTTTCTCATCTGTCTTAACTCATCCATCTTAATGTATCTTACACACATGTGTACACACACACTCTCCAGTTGTTACCTTGGTTAATAGTACATTATCACCCAATCTAGAAACCTCAGAATTACCTTTGACTCTTCTTTTTCCCTCACTATTTATATACATTCTGTCATTTTGCCTCTTAATTATCCCTTAGCTTTCTCTTCCCTGTTCTCCCGCTTGCCCCGGTCTCTCACTCAGTTTTTTGCAGTAGCCTCCTGAAAAGTTCTCCTTTCTCCTATTATACCCTGTTCTTTCTACCTGTGATAATATTGTTTACCTAGGGCTTCTCTGGCAACTCAGATGGTAAAGCATTTGCCTGCAATGCAGGGACCCAGATTAGATCCCTGGGTCAGGAAGAGCCCCTGGAGAAGGAAATGGCTACCCCTTCCAGCATTCTTGCCTGGAGGATTCCATGGACAGAGGAGCCTGATGGGTGATAGTCAATATTTACATGTTTACAATCCGTTGTTTACCTAATGAATGCCTATTCATCTTTTAAGTCCTCCTCTGTAAAATTTTTCTTAAACATTCTCTCCATATATGTAAAAGTCCTCATCCCTTCTACTGTACCTTTGTGGCATATTTTATAGACCTCTGTTTCACTACTTGTAAGTATTTTCTATAACTCTATAAAGTGTACATTCTTCCAGAATAATGACTGAATATTGCTCTCTTATACATCTTCCTCCACCTTCCCCGCTACCTGCCACAAACCCCAAACTCCCTAGCATATGATGTTACCTTTATTTCCATTCCTTTATCTAAATGTTTAGTTAGGGTGTAACTCTATCTGAGATCCAACCATCATCTGTACCTTGTATCCACTTTTCAGAAAGATGAGATTTGATGACTCATCTGAAACAGAATGGTAGGAACAGAAAGTGTGTATCTCTAACTTATTAATGTTTATAGCTGAATTTCTGAACTTGATAATACTGTTCTTAGATGATCTCATTGTCAACAAACACTATAATCCTACAGAAGGAATAGCCTATGGAATGTACTGTAAGAGAAATTTCTTGTGCCTTTAATGAACTCGCTGTTTTGTGATAGGGGGGAAAACTGCCTCTACAACTCCCATTCCTATTCTTTTCCATTAATACTATTTTCCATTTATCACATTGGAGGTACATGAAAAGTAGTACATAAAAGTCAGCTGCATGCTCAGAGCTAAAATGTAAAGTCTACATTGAGGAGAGAGGTAATTTGCGGGAGAAAGATTATAGTTGTTTTTAGTAGGAGACTTCTTCTCGGAACTGAGCTAGTCCAATCAAGCATTGAAACCTTTTTAAAAGTATTCTATAATTGCTATGGAGATATGGTTTATTTACATTTATACAGAATGAGGTGGGGAATTAATTCAAGGGCTGGCATGTGATTTTGCTGGCAGTGAAATGTGTCTTGAACCTTGATAAGTAGGAGCTTTTGATGCTGCTGATACTAAACTTCTCCACTCTGCCGATCATTCTGCAGGTTAACCCACCCAGAGGCTCCATATAGTAGTGGAGCCACGTCATCCACCAATAATCCAGAATTTGTAGAGGATCTCTCCCAAGGTCAGCTGCTTCAGAATGAATCTTCAAATACAGCAGAAGGCAATGAACAGAGGCATGAAGATGAGGTGAGCTGAAGCATCTCCTCTTGTTACTGGTCTCTGAGGCTTCTAAAGAAGCAGTCAGCAAGGGAGTTGATTGAAGTGTTCATCCTCTGGCCTTCCATTCTGCAGAATATTCTGTTTTATATTTCTTTTTTTACATAGAACCATATTAATGTTTTTAATGATATAAAGACAAGTAGACTCTTCTTTATCCCCTGCCAAGAAAATTTATACCTGCATCAGATTAGATGCTCAAATGCTTACGGAATGAGTTGAATGATTAAATTAAATAAGTAATTAATGAGGAGTCTACATGCCCTTACTCAAGACCACGTACTGCTCACCTGCAGCATATGTGCCCAAAGGGTCCACAAGACTTGCCAGGTCATTCTCTCTCCCATAGAAGGCTGCTGCTGCTGCTAAGTCGCTTCAGTCGTGTCCGACTCTGTGCGACCCCATACACGGCAGCCCACCAGGCTCCCCCATCCCTGGGATTCTCCAGGCAAGAACACTGGTGTGGGTTGCCATTTCCTTCTCCAGTGCATGAAAGTGAAAAGTGAAAGTGAAGTCGCTCAGTCATGTCCGACTCCTAGCGACCCCATGGTCTGCAGCCTACCAGGCTCCTCCGTCCATGACGGAGTACTGGAGTGGGTTGCCATTGCCTTCTCCGCCCATAGAAGGCATCTTTTTCTAATTCACACAAGGGCATTAATGCCCTTGTTGGACTTCCAGTGTTCCTCACAAATGACTGATTACATTGTCTGTGTTTTAAGGTACTTTTTTTTTAAGCCAAAGAAGAGTACCACCATTGATTTTTGTCTTTATGCTCATTTTGAAAAAGTTGATTCTTTCTACATTGGCATTCTTAAAAATTATGATGAATGCTTGTGTGTGTTGTGTACTCAGTCACTCAGTCATGTCCAACTCTTTGCAGCCCCGTGGACTGCAGTGCCCCCGACTCCTCTGTCCATGGGATTTTTCAAGCAAGAATACTGGAGTGGGTCGTCATTTCCTATGCCAAGGAATTTTCCTGACCCATGAATCAAACCTGGGTCTCTTGTATCTCCTACAGGTTGGCAGGCAGATTCTTTACCACTGCACCACCTGAGAAGCCTCATAATGAGTGCTTAAAGCTTCTTAAACATCTTAAATCCTTAGTAGCTTTAATGTTAAGTGTTACTCGGGTTACAAAACAAAAACTGTTACCAAATATACCATTTGCCCAGTGCTGAATTATTGTACCATTGTATATATATTTGAAGGAGTTATGGTATGGTAATTGATATTAGGATATTTTCATCTCATTCTAACTATCTTTCCCTGCTCTGAAATAAAAATGCTTGTATCCATAAACCTTTATTAACTGATAGGCTATATGTATTTGTAAAATTATGAAGCAAAAGTACCTTTTATCTTGTTTAAAAGAACAAAGAAAAAAAATGTGGTAAACATTAGTGGTACTTCAGTCCTTTATACTTTGCGGGGGTGGGGGGGGCAGTGGGGAGCAGTTATTTCATCTTTTGATTTAATAACATATAAAACCTCTGATTTATAAAATAAACATCTTAAGAAATAAATCAAGCCAAAGAACTTGTCTTCATTCTGGATATATTATAGTTACTAAATTTTTCTAAGTCTTATATATTAAATTCTATAGTGCTACCTGCTGTGGGAA
>NW_011494753.1:7545196-7555392 GCF_000754665.1 Bison bison bison
AAATAAACTGATTTTTGAATGATATCAGTGAGAAAGACCCTCATAATGATTTTGATCCCAGTGCTACAGCTTGTCTCTTCTTTTGTTGTCACAAGTGCATGTGACAGCATCTTGTTCTGATCTGATCTACTGTAGCAGTGTCGGCTGCCCTGGTACAGTGCTGTGTATGTGCTGCCTTTCTCGTCTAGAATATTCCCCTGGCAGGAGTCAGGCTTTGTTAAGTGCATATGACGGCCAGAGCTTATTTATGTGATTATGGTAGGGGTACCTTACCCTTTTGTTTTGTTTTTTTAATATTCACTTTTTTTTTTGGCTGTGCTGCTTCTTCACTGCTATGCTCAGGCTTTTCTCTGGTTGCCAGAGAGCAGGGCCTACTCTCTAGTTGCAGCTCATGGGCTTTTCATTGCAGCGGCATCTCTTGTTGCAAGCACAGGCTCGGGGCACGCAGGCTTCAGTAGTTGCAGCACATGGTCTCAGTAGTTGCAGCTCACAAGTTCCAGAACACAGGCTCAGTAGCTGTGGCGAATGGGCTCCTCCTCCCAGACCGGAGATCCAACTGGTGTCCCCCGCGTTGCAAGGCGAATTCTTAACTACTGGGTCACCAGGAAAGCCCCGGTACTCCTTATTCTTATCTGTTGGGATTAGCGCTAAAATGGCCCCTTAGTGAAACAGTGTGTAGCGTGGTACATAAAAAGGTCTGCAGGTGAACCATCTGGAGTCCCTTCCTGCAGACTGCATTGCAGTCTTTTGTTCTATAACAGATTTGGACAGCTTTGACTATGCAGGGCCTTAATGGTGGGAAAATGCACTTAATCCTGTTTTGTTTGTCAGTGTTCATTGTTGCGTTATTAGGAAAATTTTTGTTGTTGTAATTTGATTTGGGTTTTTTTAATTTTGACTTGTTTTGCAGCAAAGAAGTAAACGAGGAGGTTGGTCCAAAGGAAGAAAGAGAAAGAAACCTCTTCGAGACAGCAATGCACCCAAATCCCCTCTTACAGGATATGTTCGGTTCATGAATGAGCGTCGAGAACAGCTTCGAGCAAAGAGACCAGAAGTCCCATTTCCAGAAATTACAAGGATGTTAGGCAATGAATGGAGTAAACTTCCTCCGGAGGAAAAACAGGTAATTGTTCCTATTCCTGATCCTTTGCTTGGTTTTGATTTTGTCTCAAAAATAATTTTTGTCAGAAAAGCAAAGAGAATGGACTCTTGATTCTTCACTTTTGTCATGATACCTAGGAGACCAGAATAGCAGGGTCCTTCCTAGTCCTTTTATTTAGCATAGTAGTTTTTATACTCTTTCAGGGTCTGCTGCAGGCATGTGAGCAACCTCAACCAAAGTGGCTCTACTTTTATTTGCTTTATATGCTGAGTTCAAAAAGACTTATGTAAAAAGTAGTTCATTATTAAGAAATCTATTAACATGATTTATCCTGCTGAGTTAAATGAAAAGTCCTGAGTTAAATGAGAATTTTGATAAAATTCTGCTGTTCACATAAGAATTTGAAGAAAAAGATTTAACTGCTTTAATAAATTTTTTTAACTGGAGTTCTGGTAAATTTAACCTACTATGGAAAATAAAGCAAGAACTATTTGAATTCTCTCCCCTCCAAGACAGAAATTAACCCTATTGCCAAACTGAAACAAATCCATCTGTTAGAGAGATCTGAGCAGAATTAAGGACAAGATAGCCACAAACTGACTGAAGTGCCACAAAAGTAGCGTGATGGTAATGATGTTAGAGTGGTTTGGGGTTAAAAGTTCCCAGCATCCTCAGCATCTGAAGTATACCTGTAATTCTTTTTATGTCCTACACTCCTGAAAAAGGATTCCAAACAAATTAAACCAAATTGAAAAACACTCTTGGAAATTAACTGAATTCAAAAAAATTTCAAAGAGATCAGATTGAGTTGCAACTTGAAGCTCCGTGTTTGTGGTAGCAAGCTAATAGAAAACAGTGTATATCATCCATTGTTTTAGCTGTAATGTATAAAGGGCTAGACAGAGATCATGAGCTGTACATAGTAATTACTCTTTTCTCTTTTTTAATTTTTTTATTTCAAAATTAATATATGATCATTGTTTAAAATTTTTCAGATAATACAGTGATAACTAGTTAAGGCAAGTATTTGTTCTTAAATTTTTATTTGAAAATATTTTTTCAAATGTACAAAAAGTTACAGGCATAGAATAGTACAAGCAAAGAATGCCCAAATACCCTTACTCAGATTCATGTATTATTAACACAACATACTCTCCTGGGCAAGATTGGGCATGTGCTCTTTCTTTCTCTCTGTGTTTCACACTTACACACACAAACACACACAATTTTTTTCTGAATTTTTTCATGTAAGTTACATATATCGTGGCCCCTTACCCTTAAATATTTCAGTGTGAATTTCCTTAGACACATTCTCTCACTTAACCACAGTTAGCAACCTCATACTTTTATATGAACACAATACTTCTGTCTAACTTACCATCTGTACTCCAGTTCCATCAGTTGACCTAACATCGTTCCTCTGTAACATTCCCCCTCCAGTTCAGATTCCACTCCAGGGTTCAGGTTCTGTGTTTAGCAGTCAAATCTCTAGAGTCCTTTAATCCAGTATATTTCCACAACCTTTCTTTGTCTTTTATGACATTGATATTTTTTTAAGAATATCATCTCTCTCTCTTCCTCCCCCTCTTTTTTGTTTACTCTTAACAGAACATTCCTCATTTTATATTTGTCTGATGTTTCCTCATGATTAGATTGAGGTCATGCATTCTTGGTCAGAAAACTGCATAGATGGTGTTGGCCCTTCTCACGGTATCGCATTTGCAGGCACACAATGTCATTTATTTCTTGTTGGTAATGTTAATTTTGCTCACTCAGTAAAGTTTTTCACTTTCCCTTATAATTAAGAAGCAGTCTGTGCAGAGACATTTTAAGAACATGCAAATAGTCTGTTCCATTTCAGAATTTTCCCTAGATTTAGCAGTCATTAATAACTTCTTCTTGATCTAATCTTTACCATGATGATTGCAAAATGATGATTTTCCAACTCTAGCACTCAATTCACATGTGCTGGTTGACCCTTAGCATTCTAAGCAAGAGCCCTCTTCCTCTCTCCATTTATGTGTTTATTATTTATTTACTATTGGTATAGGCATATGAATCTCTCTTTTTCCCAATGGTTTATAAATTATTACTAAGTAAATTTGATACTTAAATTTTCCCAGATTTGGCCAGGGCGTCCTCTATATCTGGCTTTTGTGTGGGACAAGGCTATTAACGTAATTTCTGCCTCTAGTTTGTGTTCATTTAGAAGCAGTATTTTTATACTCTATTTCTTAAACCTAATTGATGAATGAAAAGTACAAGGCATTAAACAAAATGATCCTAGTAGATCAATGAACTTTGTTTAAATAATTAATAGCACAAGGCATGTAGATACAGGCTCTCTCATAGTAGTCCATTTTAGGTCCATAGGATGAGGTCATTCTTTTTTATGTTCTTTGTGTCTCCTCTCTCCTGGCTCTTAAAAGGCGAATTGATGTATGAGATCATCCCCTCAGAATGGGTTGGGGATAAAGAAACAGAGTAATATTCCATCCTCTCCCCTGGGAAGATTTAAGTGTGCCTATGTGGTGTGTTGAGGACTCTAGTGGCCATGTGTACTTCTATCTATAGGATTAGAGGAAGAACCATAATCTTCTCGTGAATTTTTTATGAGAATGACCTCAATAGAACTTGTCTTCAGTAAGTTAAAAAAGGCTATAGTCTAAAAAGTCAAAATTGCCTTTTTCTTTTATAATTGAGATATTTTTTTCACATGACTTTTTTTTTAAATGCTCAAAGCTTATTCCACTTTTACTTTTCTTTCCATGTTCTAATTATCTTTTGTTTTCTTCAAAAAGTTCTTTAGTATTGTACCTCAGTAAGATCTAGTTCTTGAAAATAATTCCACATTTCTTTCCTAGCGCTACCTTGATGAGGCAGACAGAGATAAGGAGCGTTACATGAAGGAACTGGAGCAGTATCAGAAGACTGAGGCCTACAAGGTTTTCAGCAGGAAAACCCAGGACCGTCAGAAAGGCAAATCTCATAGGCAAGGTATCAGAACCAGAATCAAATATATTTGTAGTTCGTTTTGCATGATGTAGTGTCATAAAGCCTACTATTAGAGCAATAAAGACAAAAGATATGTTTCTATCATTTCTCTATTATACTAGATTCACTTAAAGCATCATCTTCAACATTTATTAAAATCACACTGCTCTCATTTAGAAATTTCAGTTGGGTTTCCATATCCAGGATCAACAGTTTGACTTGTACTCCAAGGCCCCTTTTAGTTGCCTGTGCTTTTTCTTCTATTTCCACTTTAGGCATTTCTCTGCAATGCAGAAGACCTGGATTTGATCCCTGGGTAGGGAAAGTCCCCTGGAGAAGGGAATGGCAACCCACTCCAGTATTCTTGCCTAGAGAATCCCATGGACAGAGGAGCCTGGCAGGCTACAGTCCATGGGGTTGCAAAGAGTTGAACACGACTGAGCAACTAACACTTTCACTAACACCTCTAAGCCTTTCATGTGATCATTTCTCCCCGCTTCCAGTGATTAATCTTTTTAATTCACTCATTCTTGTTTGCATGTATTCAAAAAATATGTTGGACACTTCCTATTACATATCAGGATCTCACCTAGGCATTAAGGATGCAAAGGTAAACAAGATACAGAAGATCCTGGTCTCCATGGATCTTTTGTTTTCTGTAAAATTGTTCATCACACTGTTAAAGTATTGCTAAAGTTCCCCTTTTTCAGGGAACACTGCCAAAGACAGAAGCCCCACTCATAACAGCCTGTCATTCCTTAGCCATTGCGTCTTCTCTGCATTTGGGCATCTTGCCTGCTAAACTGTAATGTTGTGCAAACAGCCTTTGGCATGTGTTTCCTGTCCACTCTCCCACCCTGTTCTCCTTAAAGGTGAGGACTGTGTCTGCTCTTTCTCTTCCATCTAATTACATAACCTATAAGACGGTGTTCCCTTTAACTCTTGTTGACTGATTAATAAAGCTATTAGAGAAAATATGATATGTTTTGAGAACCCACATATACCAGCAGTTTCTGTATTTTGGCACAGTCATTTCCTTAAGTTTTTTTGAATTTTGTTTTGTTTTTCAGCTTAATGTTCTTGTTCTTTCATATTTTTAGATGCAGCCCGACAGGCCACTCATGATCATGAGGTAATTAACTTTCTGTCTCCATTGTGTGTTGTGTGTTCATGTGATATATGTATAAAATGATGATGCTGTTTGAAATGCTATTGGACTGTTTTTTAATGAATGGCAGAGCATTTTCTATCCTGTAATTAGGATTGAGGTAGTTGCCTTTTAGCTTAAGGATTCTTAGCATATGGCAGACACTTATGTCATGAGTCTGTTCTTGAACTAAGGCCCCTAACTCTAGTCCTTTCTTATGGTACAAGAATTTTACTGGCTTTAAATGCTGAAGATGGCTGGAATCTGGAGTGATGTATAGAAATGGGGACCAACTAATAGCTATAACTTGACCATAATTATCATCACCAGATACTATATTGTGACTCTCAGAAAGTTATTTAGGAAATCCAGCATTTAGTTAAAATGCACTGTTCAACTTACAGCATCTGCAGAGCACAAGTGACAATATCTTGATTTCTATGCCTCCTTTCTTCCCTGGCACATATTTGTTTACTGGTCTTTTCCCCTCCATTTGGTTCAGTTTCAGCAATAGCATTTTGATCTGTGTCCCTGTATAGGATTGAGGTTTATGTGTGTTGGCTGTGTTGCATAGAGAACTTTAAATATATACTTCAGTTCAGTTCAGTCGCTCAGTCGTGTCCGACTAGCCTATGGTTAATATATGATTGTACGAAAATAAAATGTGTGGTATTTTCGTGCATGAAAATGTTCAGTGACTCCTCATTGCTTACCAAATCACATTCAAACTCAGCAACCAAGGTTTTCTGTAATTAAGTGCCAATTTCCCTTTCCAAATAACCTAACTCCTATATCTGTCTCTTTTGTTAAGCTTTTTATTTTGTATTAAGGCATAGCTGAATAACAATGTTGTGACAGTTTCAGGTGAACAGTGGAGGAGACTCAGCCCTACATATACATGTGTCCATTCTCCCCCCAAACACCCCTCCCCTCCAGGCTGCCACCCACTGAGCAGAGTTCCATGTGCCATATAGTAGTTCCTTTTTGGTTATCTGTTTTAAATATAGCAGTATGTACGTGTCCATTCCAGACTCCCAAACTGTCCATATATATCTTATGTACTTAAAAAATACTGACTGTTCTCTAAGTGCCCCATCCTTTCCTGCCTCATGTCTGTGCTCATATTCTTCCTTTCATGAGAATACTTTCTTTCCCTCACTCATTTTTGTATCACTCTCTCCTATCCTTCAATTTTGCCTCTAAATTCTAGTCATCCATCAAATCCTATTTCAAGTTCCATTTTTCTCCTTCAAGCTTTTCCTGTTTCCTCCAACTTCCTTTAAACCTCACAGTTCTCTTTATGTCTGTTATGCACTTAGCTGGTCTGGCTAAGGTGCCAGAGTTACTCAAGTGCTTCTGTCATTAACACTCTTGGATTATAATCTCTTTGAAGGCATGTGTGGTCTAGCTTCCATTCTGTACCCATCCACATACCATCTTGCGTTATGTTCTTATATGGAGGAGTTATTCCACAAATACTCATTTGTTTTTATACAAAACCCATTTGTTGAAATAACAATGGAAACTTACACAAAAAGAATTTTCTGATGCACTCTTTTGCATGCCCTGGGTTTTTCACTAAATCAAGGAAATCATTTCTTCAAAATAATGACTTATTTATCGTGGAGTTGTAGTTCTCATACCTAGTTTGGTATTGGTTACCTTCAAAATGTAGAGAAAACTTTTAGATTCACAATTCAAATAGATTTATCACCATCCATGAATTATAAAGTGAGAAGCATGGTAAATACGAACATTTTATTTTTCATATAAATCCTATATACTGCTGCTGCTACTGCTAAGTCGCTTCAGTCGTGTCCGACTCTGTGTGACCCCATAGACGGCAGCCCACCAGGCTCCACCGTCCCTGGGATTCTCCAGACAAGAACACTGGAGTGGGTTGCCGTTTCCTTCTCCAATGCATAAAACCGAAAAGTGAAAGTGAAGTCGCTCAGTCATGTCCGACTCCTAGCGACCCCATGTACCACAAGCCCCCCAGGCTCCTCTGTCCATGGGATTTTCCAGGCAAGAGTACTGGAGTGGGGTGCCATTGCCTTCTCCATATAAATGTAGTTATATATGACATCTCTGTGTTCCAATTAGGATGAAATTTTTTTTGCTTGAGAAACTGTATGTACACTATATGTTTTAAATCATAATTGAATTGTGTTATAAGTTTTCTGTACTGCCAGATACTTGTTTAATTACTTATTGCCCACCAATATCACAAATTTTCTAAACTTCTTTTTTTCCCTATTAAGCATCTTTTATAGCTTCTGTATCCTTAATAGTTACAAAACATAGTATCGACAGTAAAATCTTAGATCTCACATTTTCTAGTCAGTGACTGACTGACTCCTTTCATCAACATGGATTTTGCTGGCCAAACCATGGCATTTTTTGCCTCTAATAAAGTTAATAGTTGCAATCAGAAAAGATTTAGTAGACTTGGTCGGTCGTAGAAGCTGCTGCTGCTGATTTGCGAAATTAAGCATTTTAATAAAATATGTTATTTTAGTATGATAGGAATTTCTGCAGTATATGAAAAGGAATAACTCTCTTTGTGATTTTCCTGTTTCAGGATTAGACACATGTGAAACCAAAGAAAAGGAAGGAGTAGGTGGAAAGCCAGCAGTAGTTTCTCAAGTACATATACACTAGGCTTTATAAGCCTGTCTGTTGTATGCCCAGGTCAGGATAAAGCTCTCTTAGTAAGGTTGTTGACTCAATTAATGTCACTCACTTTATCAGTTTTTTTTTTCATTGAATAATAGCTTACTAAATTAGGTAATTTCAAAACAGTTGCAATTTTAAAAACTGGTTTGACAGTTTTTAAACACAGCCACACATAACCTCTTAGTATAATAAGAGTTAAGAAAAATAAGAAAGCACTATGAGTGGAAAAAAAAATCCACAGAAGCCCCATGGAAAGGAGCAACTGAATCGTACCTTAAAGATGACTTAGGTTTTGTGGGGGCATTTCATATATATACATATATATCTTTGGATAAAGTGGCCTGAGCTGAGTTATGAGGAAGTTAATAAAAGAGCAAGTATCTTGCAACGTGCCTGAAACATCACATTTCTAAATGCATGCTTATTTCCTTTTTCTTATCCTATTAGGAATAAAATGGCAAATGCCATAAAACAGTTTTCGAGCTCACATCAAAATTACTAAGACCTCAGAAATCCTCTCACCTGACCCCCTCTTTGCCAGTGAGGAAAATGACTTGCCTAAGAAAGGAGAGAATGTCCCAGAATCACTTACAGAATTGGTTAGAGGCAGAATTGTGACTGAAACCCAGGCGTCTGTAGCCCAGGCTTATTAAGGTCTCTTGGCAGTGCCCGCACACTATATGGAATAAACAGTGTTGCAAGTTAAAATGGGCCTGGCTGCCTGTGGTGTCAGCAAAATTTGTTGCCACTTGAGACAGAAATGATTTGATTTGTATATATGTAGTAAAGAAACCTATTGTATTCCTTAATGGAACTTAGATTCCTAAGACATTGTTACCAAGGTAGATACTGGGGAGCCCTGTTAGAGCTCAAGAAATGCTGACCTGAAAGCCATTCAAGCCATTCTGCATAGCAGTGGGGCACTTCAGCCTGGTACACAATATTGAGAGCATTCCTTAAAGTAAAGGGCACTTGAGAGAAGCATATCACTTCATGAGATTCTGGCCCTGAGCCTAGATCACAGCAAAATAGTTTCAGTTCAAAAGGCCTCTGTTCTCTTACCCTCCACTCAATATATAGAATGAAAACCAAAGTGAAGAGTATTCTTGCTCCTCTCAAATCAGAAGCCAGCCTGCTAGACCCAGGAGTCAGCTAGTTTTACTCTCAAGAAAGTGTCTAAATCTCATGTGGGGACTAAGATAGAAACAATAATTTTGTTTCTCCTTTAATTTATGAAAAATGACAAAATGACACTCAACGTGAACAAATTAGACCCCTTCAATGACGAGGTAATGAAATCCTTATGATTTTAATCCCTTGAGTGATCCTTGGAGCAGCTTAAGTATATCTGAGCCCCCAAGAGTATCCTCTCCAATGCCGAGTAACGTACTCAGTAATGGAAGAGTGCTGATGGTTTTTATGACGACTCTTCAGTTAAACAGAATTTCTCTCTTGGCCCTTCAGAGACTGAACAGTTTCATTTAATTGCTGTGGTGTTTCTTATGTTGTACTCTTAAGAATCTGTACCAAGAGGCAGTGTGTTAATGCACTTATGTGGTGCTATCCTCTGCCCTTACGTAGTTAGCTTGGTCTGGACTGCTCTGGCAAGGAAGAAAACAGAATTACCTGTCTGAGCAGAATCTAAGCCTTGGAGAGGGCTCTTGGTACCATGGTAATGGGAGCCAGGCATCCACACCAACCCATCTGACTGGCATATATTCAGACCTATAGCTAAGTAAATTGATCTCACACGACTGAAGCGACTTAGCAGCAGCAGCAGCAGCAAGCCAGTACAGTTAAGTAAGAGACTGAGCAGGATGGGATGATAAAATTATAAGCCTTTATCTAAAGTCATTTGTGGACTTACATCTGTTATGTCTTGTACAGTAACAGAGTTAAAGCATATGGTAAGCCAGCAGAGTTGAGAGAAAGCCACTGTGAAATATATCTAAGATCTCTTCTGGAACCAGTCTTTCTTACCCATACATTAATTCTCTTCGAAATCCACCAAGAACTGGCTACCGTCTTACTTGGGTTTCTCTTACCTTGGACGTGGGGTATCTCTTCACAGCTGCTCCAGCAAAGCGAAGCCACTGCTCCTTACCTTGGACGAGGGGTATCTCCTCACTGCCGCCCCTCCTGACCAGAGAGTTCCAGAAAAACATCTATTTCTGCTTTATTGACTATGTCAAAGCCTTTGACTGTGTGGATCACAATAAACTGTGGAAAATTCTGAAAGAGATGGGAATACCAGACCACCTGACCTGCCTCTTCAGA
>NW_011494753.1:7558497-7559714 GCF_000754665.1 Bison bison bison
TTGTCCATTTCTTCCTCGTTGTCCATTTTATTGGCATATAATTGTTGATAATAGTCTCTTATGATCCTTTGTATTTCTATGTTGTCTGTTGTGATCTCTCCACTGTCATTTCTAATTTTATTGATTTGATTTTTCTCCCTTTGTTTCTTGATGAGTCTGGCTAATGGTTTGTCAATTTTATTTATCCTTTCAAAGAACCAGCTTTTGGCTTTGTTGATTTTTGCTATGGTCTCTTTTGTTTCTTTTGCATTTATTTCTGCTCTAATTTTTAAGATTTCTTTCCTTCTACTAACCCTGGGGTTCTTCATTTCTTCCTTTTCTAGTTGCTTTAGGTGTAGAGTTAGGTTATTTATTTGACTTTTTTCTTGTTTCTTGAGGTGTGCCTGTATTGCTATGAACTTTCCCCTTAGGACTGCTTTTACTGTGTCCCACAGGTTTTGGGTTGTTGTGTTTTCATTTTCATTCGTTTCTATGCAAATTTTGATTTCTTTTTTGATTTCTTCTGTGATTTGTTGGTTATTCAGCAGCGTGTTGTTCAGCCTCCATATGTTGGAATTTTCAATAGTTTTTCTCCTGTAATTGAGATCTAATCTTACTGCATTGTGGTCAGAAAAGATGCTTGGAATGATTTCTATTTTTTTGAATTTACCAAGGCTAGCTTTATGGCCCAGGATGTGATCTATCCTGGAGAAGGTTCCATGTGCGCTTGAGAAAAAGGTGAAATTCATTGTTTTGGGATGAAATGTCCTATAGATATCAATTAGGTCTAACTGGTCTATTGTATCGTTTACAGTTTGTGTTTCCTTGTTAATTTTCTGTTTAGTTGATCTATCCATAGGTGTGAGTGGGGTATTAAAGTCTCCCACTATTATTGTGTTATTGTTAATTTCTCCTTTCATACTTGTTAGCATTTGTCTTACATACTGCGGTGCTCCCGTGTTGGGTGCATATATATTTATAATTGTTATATCTTCTTCTTGGATTGATCCTTTGATCATTATGTAGTGACCTTCTTTGTCTCTTTTCACAGCCTTTGTTTTAAAGTCTTATTTTATCTGATATGAGTATTGCTACTCCTGCTTTCTTTTGGTCCCTATTTGCATGGAAAATCTTTTTCCAGCCCTTCACTTTCAGTCTGTATGTGTCCCCTGTTTTGAGGTGGGTCTCCTGTAGACAACATATGTAGGGGTCTTGTTTTTGTATCCATTCAGCCAGTC
>NW_011494753.1:7560331-7561562 GCF_000754665.1 Bison bison bison
TTCCTTTATCTGCTCCGATTCCTCTGTCTCTTCATCTTGTTTAAATTGCTGAGTTTGGGGTGTCCTTTCTGTATTCTGGCAGTTTGTGGAGTTCTCTTTATTGTGGCTATTCCTCGCTGTGTGTGGGTTTGTACAGGTGGCTTGTCAAGGTTTCCAGGTTAGGGAAGCTTGTGTCAGTGTTCTGATGGGTGGAACTGTATTTCTTCTCTTTGTTCAGTCGCGCTGTGGGGAGGGAGGGAGGGATGCTGCAAGCAAATAACACTGGCGTGCGCTCGCAGTGCCTCAGCCACACTGGGTCTGCCCCCGCTCACTGCGCGTGTAGCCTCCCTGCCCACACTGCTCGGGCTCTAGGTTGTTCCACCGGGAACAATCCGAGGCTGGCCCTGGGTTGCATGTACCTCCCAGGTCCAAGCCGCTCAGGTTCAGGCACTCGGGTAGTCCTCAGAGGCGCAGACTCAGTTGGGCCTGAGTATTGTGCTCTTCCCAGGTCCGAGCAGCTCAAGTGATGAGGTGTTTGGCGAGCGCCAATGCTGCGACTTATCCCCCCCCCGCCACTCGGTTATCTGGGCGCAAAACCGGCACACCTTCTTAGGCAGATGTTAACCGTTCAGACCCCCAAGAAGTTTTAGTTAGCAAAGAAGCCTGCTTACAGTTTTATAGATAATGTCTCTCTGGGGCTGCGATTGCCCCCTTCCGGCTCTGGCTGCCTGTCACCGGAGGGGGAAGGTCTGCAGCCGGCTATCTCTGTTCAATTCTTTGTTCTGTGCGCGGGCCTGGCGGTGTCTTAGGTTGGGGCTGGCTTTTCGCGTGGTAGATATCCTACAGTCTGGTTTGTTAGCCCAAATTATTTCGCTCAGATAGTGCTCAGGGTATTCAGGCCAGATTCTTACTCTAAGCGATGCAGCCCACGATGCGCCTCCCTGCCCAGCCCCCGCTTGTTAATGGCGCGTGCAGGCATCTGCGCTGCTTCTCCGCTGGGGGAGTTACCGTAGGACTCGCAATCTTCGAGTTTTAATTGTTTATTTATTTTTTCTTCCTGTTATGTTGCCCTCTGTGCTTCCAAAGCTCGGCACAGATTCGGCAGTGAGAAGGTTTCCTGGTGTTTGGAAACTTCTCTCTTTTTAAGACTCCCTTCCCGGGACGGAGCTCCGTCCCTCCCTCTTTTGTCTCTTTTTTTGTCTTTTATATTTTTTCCTACCTCCTTTCGAAGAGTTGGATTGCTTTTCTGGGT
>NW_011494753.1:7561662-7563580 GCF_000754665.1 Bison bison bison
TCTTGATGAAAGTGAAAGAGGAGAGTGAAAAAGTTGGCTTAAAGCTCAACATTCAGAAAATGAAGATGATGGCTCTGGTCCCATCACTTCATGGGAAATAGATGGGAAAACAGTGGAAACAGTGTCAGACTTCATTTTTCTGGGCTCCAAAATCACTGCAGATGGTGACTGCAGCCATGAAATTAAAAGACGCTTACTCCTTGGAAGAAAAGTTACGACCAACCTAGACAGCATATTCAAAAGCAGAGACATTACTTTGCCAACAAAGGTCTGTTTAGTCAAGGCTATGGTTTTTCCAGTGGTCATGTATGGATGTGAGAGTTGGACTGTGAAGAAAGTTGAGTGCTGAAGAATTGATGCTTTTGAACTGTGGTGTTGGAGAAGATGCTTGAGAGTCCCTTGGACTGCAAGGAGATCCAACCAGTCCATTCTAAAGGAGATCAGCCCTGGGTGTTCTTTGGAAGGAATGATGCTAAAGCTGAAACTCCAGTACTTTGGCCACCTGATGCGAAGAGCTGACTCATTGGAAAAGACTCTGATGCTGGAAGGGATTAGGGGCAGGAGGAAAAGCGGACGACAGAGGATGAGATGGCTGGATGGCATCACCGACTCGATGGACATGAGTTTGAGTGAACTCCAGGAGATGGTGATGGACAGGAAGGCCTGGTGTGCTGCGATTCATGGGGTCACAAAGAGTCGGACACGACTGAGCGACTCAACTGAACTGAAGAACTGGCTAGAGGCAGAGTTTTGCCTGTTGAAACTGGGGCCTTCAGTGATAATTCTGTTGTTTGTTTCTAAATCATTCTGGAAAACTTCACTTTATTTCTTTAAGAGGTAAAAGGGTAAAAATTAAGTGCTCTGAAAGTTTCTTCAGGTAAATACATAGTTTTTCACACTTCCATCCAAGATGTCTCTCTTAATGAGCTGCCCTTGGCAGGCAGTTCACATAGCCCAGCCCTCCATAACAAGGCAGGCACCAATATGAAAACAGGAGCTTGGCTGTCAGAGTTCCCTCATAGGCTGTTAACTGCTTAGCCTTTCTGCTGGGCACCAAATCATATTTGTGTTCAAAGATAAAAGACCAGTGGTGGCAAGAGTAGGAAATATACATTCTATCTCTGGCACTAAATGTGTTTTTATAGGAATGATTTCTAGACTTTTTAAACTGTTCATTATGTTATAAAGGTTTTGAAATCCTCAGATTTCACTAGCAATTTCTTCAGTACTCATTTCCCACTGTTTTCTTTACCATCTTATATTATGCAAGATTTTAAATACTGCCAAGACACTTATAATTTATATTCTTAATACTTTCAACTTTAAATTCATTGTAGAAATTGCTGCTAAAGCATTTTGAAATATTGACTTTATTCACAAAGATCATTGTGGAATATGTTTTGCAGTGGTTTTGTGAGACTTATTTTTAATGGCTTATTGGTGAATTAATTTTAGGTTTATTATTTTTTCTCTCACATAATCCTTGGCATTCTCATATTTAGAGCCTAGTTATTACTGACTTTTTGGTTTTGTTTGTTTTTCCTGTGTCCGAAGAAAGTCTGAAAGATCCCCATTATAGGCTGCCCTTGTAAATAAGTAGACGTCCTAATGGAATACCGTTATTATTGCTTGTGGCTGGCAGATCTCTGCTTAAAATTCTTATTGTCCACTCTGCAAAGTTAGATTGAATCATCCTATCTCAGAGAGCACTTTATATGCATAACCAACAGAAGCAATGGAAAAATCACCCAGAAATTATTTCTCTATACCTACCTCTTAGATGAAAAGTTATGACCAACCTAGAATTGTGGTGTTGGAGAAGACTCTTGAGAGTCCCTTGGACAGCAAGGAGATCCAACCAGTCCATCCTAAAGGAAATCAGTCCTGAATATTCATTGGAAGGACTGATGCTGAAGCT
>NW_011494753.1:7563709-7575582 GCF_000754665.1 Bison bison bison
AATACTTTGGCCACCTGATGTGAAGAACTGACTCATTTGAAAAGTCCCTGATGCTGGGAAAGATTGAAGGTGGGAGGAGAAGGGGACGACAGGGGATAAGATGGTTGGATGGCATCACCGACTTAATGGACATGAGTTTGAGCAAGCTCCAGGAGCCAGTGATGGACAGGGAGGCCTAGCATGCCGCAGTCCATGGGGTTGCAAAGAGTCAGACATGACTGAGCAACTGAACTGAAGCGACTGATACCTACCTCAGTCACTTTCTCCCTTGTACACTGTTGACTATTCAGAGCAGAGAGCTAAGAAATGGTTTCCACCATCTCCATTAGGGAAGTTTATGTAGGTTTGTTTTAAGGTTTCTCATTGCACAGCAGTTGTCACCTGAGAGAGCTGAATACTTAACATGCTTGAGCTCTGTGAAAGTTTGGTTCCAAAGGAAAGGTGAATACATTTTCTTCACAGCCTCACCTAGACTGACTGATTGCTGCTCATCTTACTATTTCATTAAGGAAAACATGACCATTGTGGCTGCAGGCACTACTGTTTAATTTAGTTTAAGAATTGACTGTTTTGTTACTCTTGATTCACAGAAAGAAGCAGAAGTAAAGGAACGATCTGTTTTTGACATCCCTATATTTACAGAGGAATTCCTGAACCACAGCAAAGGTGATTACCAAAGGATCATATTGCGTTCCTCACATCTGTGACAGGGGATTTAGTTGTCAGGAGAAATTAATTGCTCAAAAGCAATGGTAGTGATATTCCCGACCCTGGGACTGGTCTGGAAGAAGGAAGCTGCTTCTATTTCACTCTCTATTAAAAATAGCTACTCAGAAACCAGTGGAGGAAAGCTCAGCCAGTGTTGTCAAAGTAGCTTTAGTCTCTGAATCAGAAGAAATAAATATACATCACTAATTCAGTTGCTTTCAGGCTGTTAGCCAAGAACCCTTTGTACAAATGAAAGCTTGCATGGATGTCCAAAATATAAAATAAATAAGAGCAAAGCTGACCCCACTACAATAAGCTTTGGACCCACAGCTGTGCTTGCCCAATCTCCCAGGATCCCCCTGTGAAACCCCTCAGGCTTCTCATAGCACAGCTTTAAACAGACCAAACAAACAAACACTGGGAATTGCAGCTGTTCCTTGCAGTCTTAAGTATAGAATATGACCAGCTTTAAGAATTAAAATAACTCTGGAGAGCCAGGCGTTTTATTGCTGAAATTGCTATCTGAAAGGCCATAATAAGACTAGGGACAGGAGGAGGGGTAGCTAATTAGAGATAGCTAAGCAGAACTTCTAGAAGAGTCACTGCGACTCCTCAGAGACACTGTGTTATCTGTGTTTTGGGGGGCTTGCGTCCTCAGCTCGGGAGGCAGAGCTCCGTCAGCTTCGCAAATCCAACATGGAATTTGAGGAGAGGAACGCGGCGCTGCAAAAGCACGTGGAGAGCATGCGCACAGCGGTGGAGAAGCTGGAGGTGGACGTGATCCAGGAGCGCAGCCGCAACACCGTCTTGCAGCAGCACTTGGAGACGCTGCGGCAGGTGCTGACCAGCAGCTTCGCCAGCATGCCCTTGCCTGGTAACATCATCCCCACCTGAGTCGTGTAAAGCAGTGGGGGATGGGGAGGTGCTGCATATGTTGGCGTTGGTGTGGTGAGGCTGAAGTCTCCCTTCAAGGGGAAGACCAATAAACAACGAGGTCGTTTCCTCAGAGTTTTCTGTAGGTCATGTAATAGAATCTCAGTATTGGTTAAAATCTGGAGGAGGGCATGGCAACCCACTCCAGTACTCTTGCCTGGAGAATCCCCACGGACAGAGGAATCTGGTGGGCTCTAGTCCATTCAGTCGCAAAGAATCAGACAGGACTGAGCCACTAAGCACAGCACAGCCCATTGGTTAAAATAATCCAAAATTTCAGACTCTGCTCAGTTAAATTTTCCTTCAATTATATTTTAACATAATCTACTTTCTATTAAGCTTAATTTGATTTTCAGAATAGTTGAAACTGTGTAATAAATCCTCAGTGGAGTGCTTTTCTTTTTTTTTTTAATTGTGCTATAATTGATGTATAACACTGTTAATTTCCAGTGTACAACATAATGATTCTGTATCTGTAAACGCTGTGAAATGATCACCGCAAGTCTAGTTACCATGTGCCTCCACGCGTGTATGCACGCCAAGTCACTTCAAGTGTGTCCTACTCTTTGCAACCCTGTGGGCTGTAGCCCTCCAAGTTCCTCTGTCCATGGGATTTCCCAGACAAGAATACTGGAGTGGGTTGCCATGCTCTCCTCCAGGGGATCTTCACAACCCAGGGATTGAACTCTTACCTCTCCTGTATTGGTAGGTGGGTTCTTTACCGCTAGTGCTACCTGGGAAACCTGTACCACCATACAAAGTTGCAAACAAATTTTTCTTCTTGTGATGAGAACCTTTAAGATACACTTTCTTGGCAGCTTTCAAACATGTAGTACAATACTGTCACTCCACCCCCGTGACTTAATTTATTTCATCACTGGACGTTTTTATTTCTTGATCCCCTCTCCCACATCACCTGTTCCCCCAGAGCACTTTTCTGATATAAGTGTGCTGGCTTTGTGATATTGTCTTAATGGGAAGGAAAATAAATACTAGTATTTCTTATATATGTTTTCATGTTGAAAATAGTCACAGCAGATCTAAGAGAGTCTTTAACCTGTTTTATGCAACTACTCTTATATGCTGTGTAGCAATAATAGTCCATCTGTTTATTTAGAGTATGTGGATGAATTTCATTTCTTTGAGGTCTAAAAGTCTCTCCTCTGAAATTAAAATCTTCTCTGTGGAGCAGACCCCATTAGAATCAAGTTTATTTTGCTGTGGAATCACTGATCTGTGTTACTATTGAACTGAATGGGGAAGCTTTTCTTTCTCTTATCTCACTTCAGGAAGTGGAGAGACACCTACAGTGGACACTATCGACTCCTATATGAACAGACTGCACAGTATTATTTTAGCTAATCCCCAAGACAATGAAAACTTCATAGCTACAGTTCGAGAAGTTGTGAACAGGCTTGATCGTTAGGGAATGGTGAGTGCTCACTGACTTGATTCGTACATGCTAGCACATCATCAAAACTAAGATGGCATTAGACTTTATTAATACTACTAAAATCCTGGAATGACATTGAATAAGTGAGTTGGAGGCTTAAGATTCCTGTTGCTTGGTTGCTAAATGTAGAAAATAGTGTTGGAAAACTGAATCAAGATAGTTTTTCCTCATGCATACCTCCATGTGGCTTAATAGAAAGAGCATGATTTTTGTGGTTGGATCTCAATTCTAGCTTTGTCACTTATTAAGTTGTATTCTTAGGTATTAGTTTCCCAAAGGGTTTTGAAGGTTGAGTGAGAAATTTAAAGGAAATAACCCCCCAAAGAACACATTGGACAAAATAAGTATCACTTAATTGTTAAGCTTCCTTTTCCCTGTAAATTTAACGATAATTCACAATAGTCAATGAGACATTGTATGTGTACAAGCCTATGTCAGTAAGCTTTTCATTCACCACTCAGTATCAGAGTAACAGTTGTGTGTTAAATGTTAATGTGGGCTAAACTTACAGTGAAACAGTTAATGCCTTGATTGAATATATTAAAAAATATATAAACTCTCAATAAGTGAAAGGAGAGAAATGAGAAAATAAACTTTTAAAAAATACATTCAATAAATGACTTGTAATATGTTTTACATCCTTTTAGAAGAGAAAAAATACATTTCTAAACGGGGCCTGCCTTTATAAACTTTTTGGTACTAATGGTCAGTCATCAGTATCATTTCTTAAATGGAACTGGTATTCTTTCACTCAGATTCCTAGAGATGGAGTACCCTTTAGTTTTTCATTCCACAATTGACAGCCCTTTGGTCTGTCAATTAAATTGTTCCATCCCTGCAGACATATGAACTATGTGGAAATCTTAGGGTTGGACCATACAGTGAATGGCCATATATGGATCCTAAAACAAGAGTGGATGGCAGGATACACTTCTTAGCAAGGCTGGTCATGGATTTATATCTTTATTTGTCCTACAGGTAAATGAGCATACTCATATACATGTTCATATTCTAACATGGTCTTGACCTTGAGCAACATGTGCAAGAATAAATAACGCCTATAATTCTTTATCTAATGAGGTCGTGTCTGCCTGCAGAGACAAAGGCAGTTGTTTCTATCCTTCTTGGCCACGGGCTCCAATAGTAACTGTACAGGGCAATTCGTCATACTTTATCCGAGTCGTGCTCTGATGGGGGAAAGGATTACTGTCCTTCTAGTGAGTAGCCAGATGGAACAGACCATACTTCTAAGAGATGACTGGACTCCCTACAGAATAAAGAAATGGCATTACTGCTGCTGTTTATGAAGGAAACAGCTTGTAAATCTAGGCCTGGGATTTTCAGGAGCTCATCACCCTTCTCATTTTCACACAGTGTTTTCAATTAGCACTCTGGTAGGCTTGAAAAGAAAGAGCTGGGAGAAACAGTGTGGAGGACTGTGGAAGAACACGGTAACTGATAACATGCTGTCTCCTCACATAGGTAAAGGGCAGTTGTTGTGAGTTTTGAGCCAAAAATGGTTTTCCATTTTGAGCATTTGGCCAGTAAGACTTTCCTAAAGCTTTACCCATCTTAAGGATATAAACTGTCATATCTGCTTTCTGAGGTGTCTTTGAAAACCTAGAACATTATCATTATCCTTGATTTTAACCTACAAATACTTTGCCCTTAAAAGAAAGAGTAGCTGAAAATGTGAACGGTTTTGTTACTACAGATTTTTACAATCTAGCCATGTAAACATAACTAAGAATGGTTAGCTCTCCACACCCTCTGAAACTGTCAAATGAAACAGTTATAAAGACTATGATTAATTCTAGCTTGGCTTCATTATACAAATATGTACAGACAACTAGGCCTGATGTCCCCAGCATTCATCGTGCAATTAATTACTCTGACATGGGCTTGGCAAAGTTTTCTTCCTTTGTCAGGAGCCAGCAAGTGAAAGGAAGCGAATGGTCTATGGTTTTTAGAGCAGCATGTTAGAGCTGGAAGAGGTCTTTAGAAATCCCATCATTGTACATACAAAGAAACTGAGTCCCAGAGAGGTGAGATGTCTTGCCTAAAAATACCTAAGTAGGCAAGTGCAGATTCTAGAACTAGAACACATGTATCTAAATGCAATTGAGTTTCCAGAACATTGATACAAGGGGGTAGGGATGGGTGTCAAGGGAGAGCACTGAAAATCTTAGAATGAAAGCAGTAAGATAAATGGGGGGTAATTAAGAAAAAATTACAATCCAGCAATTATAATGTAAATTTTTGTTCAGCCATTTTATAATTATTTTTTATAGATATACAATGGAAGAATTACCCCAGTTGTCATCTTTCTTTGTGGCTAACTTATACTTAGAAAAAGTGGAGCTGGGAGGAAGCCATGGGGGTGATTTCACATGGAGAGGTGACTACTGTATATATCAAAAGCCATATGTTGCTTGATTTCAGTTGAACCAAATGATAAATAGTTACCTATTTGAGGACTGGAAAGAAAACAACTTTTTTATGTTATTGCATTTTTATTCATGTAAGGATTTATTCATCTTATGCACACAGTACTTCCCTACACATGCAGGGAGCCTTAGATTTATACTTGAAGAAAGTTGGTTTGATTGACCAGGACCAAAGTACTCATTTTTCATCATCGAATTTGTCCCTGATACTTGGTTTTCTGTGTTTGGCTGGCAATTTTCCAGCCTCCCCATTGTGGCTGAACTGGAGCGGGGCCACGTTTGTCGTTGAAATGTCTAAAATGCCTTAGTGAGGTTGGCTGCTGGCAGTTTTATGAGCTCCTTGGTTTACATACACCCTGCTACTCACCTTAACCCTTTTGAAGATAGAGCATCGCAGTATTTTCACTCAAAGTCTGAACCCTTTCTGATCTGTGCTTACCTTTTTGGTATCTTTTTTCATTTGTTTTTTTTCTCCCAGTTCTACAGGTCTTAGAGCTCCAGGATGTTCTGTAAGTGGTTTCACTTGTTCAGAATGAGAAGCCATCCGTGGAAATTTGAGTTGAGTGGAGGCAGAGAAGGCGTACAGATTATTCTGCTTGTGAAAGAACCGTCAGTTATGAGGTACATGCCTTCACCCCAGGAAGCCATGTGAGGGAGCAGCAAAAGGAACATGTATGTGAACTTCCTATGGAATTGTCCTTGTGAAGCTTTGACCATGTACAAGTCTTCAGTCTCCTATCATCTATACTTCTGTTCAAGTGGGTCTGCGTATATTCTGCTGACTAGACACCCCTGAGACAGGCACCTTCTGCAGCAGAAAGGAAGCCTTCTCATTGTTCTGCTTCATTCAGATTGGACTGTCTTATCACTGGCTCTGTGGTTTTTATCAGTGGTTTTCCTACCTAGCTGTCACTTCTTTTTTAATGCTTTTGGGGGTTAATTTTTTTATATTTTCTTCACCCCACCAAGTTAGATGTCTCCATTTTCTGACCTCTGGGCTTTGTTGCTCAGCAGGGCTCTGAAGGAGAGTTTCTCTCATTGGACAGGCCCAATCTTCTCCCATCATTGTCCTGCTGTGACTCCAAAGAAAGGAGCTTCTTGTTGACAGTGTCCTGTGGAGCGAGGCTGTGTCTCATACCCCACACAGCGCTCAGTGGGTGCCAGCCCTTGTAGTGGAGGCTTTGTGATTGCTGCCCTGAAGGAGAGCACTCTTTCCTCCCCCCTTGGCACTGCCTGCTGTTTTCTAAGCGCTGCTCCTGCACGTACCCTGCGTCCCGGCCCCAGCAAGGCTCTTCTGTTCCCATCTGTTGGCAGTGACTTGTGCAATATTTTTGCTGAGAGAAAGGTCACTGGTAAACAGGACAGAACAAGAAAAGTAGTTTCTCACTTGGTAGTGAAAAAGATCCTAAAGTTTCTTATAAGTGAAAACAGGGGAAATCCCTGTGTGCTTGAGGTGTACCGAGTTATGGATATGGATGGCGGAAATGTCATCAGAATACTGCCAGCTGACAGAGGAGAACACAGAGGAATTCTCCATCCTTTGTCTTTCTTCTCTAATCATAACTGCAGAGTCTGTATCAAAGGGACAGGCTTTCCTTCCCTCTCCCTTCTTGTGATTGAAAAAAAAAATACACAGCAAAAGGGAAGAGAGGTTTCTGATTTTCATCTCAGGGTTTGGTTTTGTTGTGTTATGTGTTGATGCTGTGGAGCACAAGGCTGGCGGTTGCAGCTGAGATCTTTGGAACCAAAGCAGGGCACACTGAGCCCACTGTCCAGGCACCATGCCACCAAGGGCAGGTGGAAGTGTGGCCCGCTCACAGTATGCTCACAGGCCAGGGTGCAAGCCAGACACCCCCATCATGTTGCTGCAACCCTCCTGTCTTCTCAGCATCTCCTCCCCTGATTTCTTTCTTAACCCAAAGGAAACAAAACAACAGCAAAAAAACAACCTTGTTAAAAGTTCTTACGTGAACACACATCAAATTTTCATGTACTGAAGCCCATACATATACCACCCTGGCCGTCTTTGAGAATAAGAGCCCATCATTATCTCTATAAACCTGCCAACTCACCTGCTCTTCTGTGTTTTCCTACTCTCACTGGCCATTCCTAGCTCTTCTCTCAGACACCCTGCCTGCTCAGTCCAAGCTGGAATGCATTGTCTGTGGCAGGAGGACAGCCAAGCCAGTTCTGGAGTTTGTGTCTGCCTTCTGCCAAATACTTTGTCTCCTTTCTTCCTCCTCATATTTCTCTCTGTCTCGCCTTTGTGTTAGTTTTGCACAGCATTATTAGCAGTGCTGTGCACCAGGGAACGCTGTAATAGGGCCAGAGCTCATCCTTCTCCTTCGTCTGGATAGATACCTGACACTGACTTGAGAGACATCCGTAATCGGGAATGCATGAGATCTCAAGAAAGCTGGCAGTTTGAAAGCATTTTCACAAAATAGCAACCTGCTTCTGACATGCTGGCCCCTCCAGCAGCTACACCTGACTCACTGGTGGCTGGAATTCAACTGCCACAAAACAAGAAGGTTCCGGGAAGCAGGTCTGTCTTGCCTGCTCTCTCCTCTGTGCCCAGCCAGGAAGGTAGTAAGTGAGCTCAGAGGCTAACACGATACCGAATTCACATTTCCCAGTAAACTTGTAGATATTATTGCACTAATATGTTCTTCTCAAGAAATAAGTTGTTGCCTCTTCAGTGTTACAGATTTCTTTCTTTTTATTAAAACACAAAGAGCAGCTGAGGATAATGAGACAGATTCTGACAGAATGAAATTTTAGGAAAAAAATGTATACGTGTGTTTGAAACTGTTGAAATGCCAAGTTTTCTGTACAAGTGTTTTTGTAATTAAACTTTTAGATTTTCTTTGTTTTTTAAAGAAGTCGATATGCTTGCTTGATGTTTGCCTCATTAAAAACTTTTCTATGTTGAATCTACTTGATTCAGTTTTACCTGCATTGCCTTCTTATCTTAAAGACTTTGTCAACTCTACATTAATCATTGTCTGTTACACTTTTAAAATGGTAACATTCATTTTATTAATTGCTTATTCAAAATGTGTCTTAGCCTGTTTGAGGGTTCAGTTCTCCTAATGTATGCTATAAGAATACAATGAACTATAATTCATTCTAATGTAGCAGTAGTATTCTGGAGGCAACTTGAAAGAAGTCTCATGTTCTTAAAGTCAGTGACTTCAGCTCCCTTGATAGGAGGCCTAAAGACAGTCTTCCTTTTGACTAAAGAGAGAAATTTTCCTTAAATACTTGCCTTCAAAAGTAACACTACTTCATTAGTCAAAATCTGTCTTAAAGGAAATTTGTCACCTACTTCAGCATGCTTTTTAAATTCTAAGGGTGAGCTCTCCTGGCTTCCAAAGCCTGCTGCCCTCTGAGTAAGCTAGTTATGTGGCATTGGGCAAGACTTGCTTTGTTCCCAGTTTCCTCATCTGACATGCCTCAGCTCTCTTACACTTGTCAGAAAGATAGAATTGGGTGATGAATTGACTGTACTTTGGAGGCTATAAAGAATCTTAAATGAATGCCAGGAATTATTGAGGCAACTCAGGGTCAGACTTGACTATGTATAACAGAAACTCAAATCAGCAAAAGCTTAAATAAGACACATCTGTCTCACTGAAAAGTATTCCAAATGTAGGCAATCCAAGACCAGTATAGGGGCTCCTGTCTGCACCACAAGAAGGTTCCTTTCTCAAGGTCACTTCATTGTCAAAAACAGCCACTTGACCATCAGCCATCATTTGAAATTCCTGGCAGCTTAAAGGAAGAAAAAGGCCAAGGACAAAATGGGCAAATTCAGCTGAGTCAGCACCCTTTAAAGAGTCTTCCTAGAAACCACACAACGCTTCCAGAATGCAGTCATGTGACAACAGCTGGCTATGGGAGGCCAAGGATTATCACCTTTCCTCGGACATTACTGCCTCCAATAATATACAGGTTTTAGTCAGTAAGGAAGGAGAAAATAAATACCAAGTAGGCAACTGAGTTAGTTACATGACTCATATGTGACTGTATGTATGCATAGGCCAGCCCAGACTCTAAGGCCAGCCCTGCTCTGCTAGTGAGCAAGATGTATTATCCTGTCTTTGCCTCTTGGCCATCGTGAATGACCATGTACTTCCTTGGTACTTCCCCCAACTTAAACAGCCAAAAAGCTGACAACCAAATTCAACCAGAGTTAGCATTTTCCTCTTGCCACCTTAGTTCATCCCTTACCTCTCAACAGCTGGTGGCCAGTCTTGTCTGGTAAAAGTCAGCATGAACAGGTGGCAGTGTTTCCTCCAGTTGTTTGTTCCCTTTCTCTAACTGTTCAGCATCTGCTGGATTAAAACAACAACAGGATAATCTTTCCCTACGGGTGGGGAGATTGAAGTATTGCTTGGCAGAAAAGCTCATAGCTACTTCCTGCCCTCTAAATTTCCTGCCTTGCAACTGAGGGTTCCAAGTCAAGGACCTTGTCTTTGTTTTATTTATTTACATGCTTACACATAGCCAGTGCTTAAAAATATATTTTAAAATATCTATACAAATAAACACTAGTTCATACCCTAGCTCACAAAAAAGATGAGGATTGAGAATTTAAAAGATCAAGTAAAAATGTTAATGTACTTCCTCTTACCCAGAAACCATTTCAGTTTAGTGCTGGGGGAACGTGGTCCATAGGGAGGATCGTCTGCCAGAAGCATAAATGTCAGTTCTTTTAGCCTAGAAAAATGCAGAAAGGAGGAGGAGCTGTGAGATAAGGATGGCAATGGGAAACTAAGAGCAGGGTCAATGCAAATTGCCCAGATAGAAGGATTTTTGTAAACCAGTTGGAACTACTGGGATGGGAAGAAAATGCCTTAGATGTTTAGATAAGAATATATAAGACAGTGGATATAGAAGTAGCCTTTTGTCTGAGTCTCGAACACCAGAGCCAGTTCTTTATTTCTGTGTTTTCCGTTTCATGTCAGTTCACTGTTTGGAACTACAAAAGTATTTATAAAATATATTTCTGCCCTTGGCATGGCAGTCCAGTGGGAAGAACAGATATCTGCATAAATAGTTCTAACACAGGGCAGCCTGTAATTAAGAGTTTTAATGGTGGTAAATACTTTTTGGATAGTGTATTGCTTGAATCTCACCTGACAAGAGCTGATTTTTCCATAATTGCAAGAGTTTGCAATGGGAAATTAAGTCTTGTGGGATCAGCATCTTAACTAATAAGGGCTTTCTCTGAAATGTAAATGAAATATAAAGTCTGTACTGTTAACCATCAAAGTTTTCTAGCAGCAGTTGAGGTAGCTGAAAGGTGAAAGTAGTTGGATTATTGTAATTTAGACAATACTTCTTCAAAGTATGCTTTTGACTCATTAACAGGTCATTAAATCAATAAGATGATCAAAACCTTTTTTCATTAAATTGAAGAATGCACTGCATATGAAAGTGAAGTCACTCAGTCGTGTCCGACTCTTTGCAACCCCGTGGACTGTAGCCCACCAGGCTCCTCCGTCCATGGGATTCTCCAGGCAAGAATACTGGAGTGGGTTGCCATTTCCTTCTCCAGGGCACCTTCCCGACCCAGGGATCGAACCCAGGTCTCCCGCATTGCAGGCAGACACTTTTAACCTCTAAGCCACAAGGGAAGCCTAGTAAGGGTAAATATTATTTTGTGAAACTTGTTTCCACTTTAGAGCAGACACATGTGATGGGTTACAATGTGAAATGTATTTCGTACTGTGGGGTCACAATAAAGATAGTCGATGATTGTTTCACTACCTCTAAAATCAGATTGAACCGCTGGGTTCGAGTTTGGGCTCCATTTTTCTGCTTGTGTGACCTAAGGTGAGTTGCTTAAACCAGTCTGCGGCTCAGTCTGTAACACAGGGATATTTATAGTTTCCATTGTGTACAGTGTGGGGGTGGGGTTGTTTGGCTTTGTTGGTTTGGTTTTGTTTTTTATTGGCTGCGCTGGACCTCCACTGAAGCACATGGCTCTTCACTGTGGTGCATGGGTTTTCCCTAGTCGCGCGTGCACAGGCTTCTCTTGCTACAGAGCACAGGCTTTAGAGTGTGCAGGCTCTCTAGTTGAAAGGTGGGGGCTTAGTTGCCCTACAGCAGGCAGAGTCTTAGTTTCCTGACCAGGGATCGAAACCTGCATCCCCTGCCTTGGAAGATGTATTCTTAACCACTGGACACCAAGGAAGTCTCTATAGTGTACAGTTTTCATGTGGATTAATCCATGTAAGATATTTAGTACCTGTCATAGAACAGACACCTAAATTTAGCTATTATAATTTATGAAAGACTCAAGAGGGAAGAAGAATTAGACACAT
>NW_011494753.1:7575682-7583292 GCF_000754665.1 Bison bison bison
CATACTATAAGTCAAGCTAGTTTTTATATAAATTTTATATATATATATATCATTTAATTCATTCTTTGGGGTCGCAAGGAGTTAGACACGACCAAGCACACACACACATTTAATTTGAACCACAACTTTATAGAGTAGGACTATTATACCATTTTCCAGGTAAGTAAATTAAGGCTCAAAGCTGCTAAGCAACTTGCAGGTGTTACAACTGGGAAGAGGCGAAGAAAGGATTTATACCCAGATCATTCTGACTCCACATTCCACTGTAGCCATACTATCTTAGAGATATTTTATGAGACTGACAGGAGACGGAGAGGTATAGGGGCTTTGAAGTTGGTAAGCAATAATGAGATTATATAGCATACAAATAATACCTTGTAAAATGTGATAAAAATTTAAATTGTATCATAAGTATAGCATGAAGTGTTCGATGAAAGTAAGTGACAAGATCTGGTTTCTGTTTTTAAAGAATAGAATAGCAGAATATTTTAAAAAATAGCAGCACTCTGGCTGCTATGAAGGGAATTATGAGGAGGCAAGAGAGGAATCAAAAAGGTCGGTTAGAAGGTTGGCCCAGGGACCCAGGTGACAGCAGCTTAGCCTAGCATGGAGGCGGTGGGGCCTGCTGATGAATTCCAAATGTATTTTGGAAGTATAATGAACAGAAGTTGCTGAGGGGCTTCATGTGGAGAATGACTTCTGAAGGGTTTGAGCAACCGGTTAGTAGACAGGTGCCACTGTCTGAGATGGCGTACAGTTAGGGGTGAAGCGTTGTGGAGGAAAAGAGTCAGAATTCTGTGTTTGGAGTTGCTAAATTTGAGATTCAGCCACCAGATCAACCCCTGGGCAAGACACATCTCTCTGCTATTTGTTAAAAAGATTCCTTTCAGCTCTTAAAAGTCTATGGTTCCGTGGGATTCCCACTTCAGGTCAGGGCTGCTAACATTCCATCCTCGGTGCCTGTGCACACACACGTAGATCTGGTTACTCAAGCTGTTCGCTGAACTATGAAATTAAGGAATGGTCTCCTTTTTAATTTTTCAAGCTCCTTAGGAAAAGAATTTTTTAAACCATCCATCTGTATTTGTTTAAGATTGGCATAAAGCAGCTGAATGTTCTAGGATATGAAAATCATGCCATAACCTGATGGTTAGAAAATCCTGGGCAAGTAATAGAAAGCGTCTGCTTGAAGGAGACTATATGAAAATATATTTGGCATCAGTCAAAGAAGGGAAATATGAGAAGACATCAGTGATACAGCCAAAAGGTTTATGGAATCAGCAAATGGGTTCCTGCTAGAGGTTCTTCCGCTGTCTTCAAGGACAGAAATTAACCAAAGGCAGCTGGGTCCAGGCAGTGACTATTTTTCTTGGGCTGGTGGATTTTTCAAGTGGACTTACATGAATCAAAAGAAGTTCCTTCTGCTCAATGTTATGAGGCAGGCTGGATAGAAGGGGAGCTTGGGGGAGAATGGATACATGTATATGTATGGCTGAGTCCCTTTGCTGTCCACCTGAAACTATCACAATGTTGTTGATACTGTAATATAGTATAAAAGGCTTTTTTAAAAGAAGTTCTTGTTTAGAAGGACAGACTAACATGTTCATTATGGATTTTACTCATCCCTAGGGAGAATGAGTATTTTACATATATTCATTCATTCAAACATTTTCAAGCAAGTACTTACTATGTGTTTGGGGTGTAAAGTTGAGGACATCTCTTGCCTCAAGAAGTTCACAATGTAACACAAAAGAAACATAAGATCTGATAAATTAGCAAATGTGCTGTGCTTAGTTGCTCAGTCGTGTCTGATTCTTTGTGACCTATGGACTGCAGCCCACCAGGCTCCTTTGTCCATGGGGATTCTCCAGGCAAAAATATTGGAATGGATTGCCATGCTCTCCTCCAGGGTATCTTCCCAAGCCAGGGATCGAACCCAGGTCTCCCACACTGCAGACAGATTCTTTACTGACTGAGCCACTGAGGAAGCCCAAGCATACTGGAGTGGGTAGCCTATCCCTTCTCCAAGGGATCTTCCTGACCCAGGAATAGAACCAGGGTCTCCTGCATTACAGGAGGATTCTTTACCTGCTGAGCTACCAGGGAAGCCCAAATTATCAAATCACTGTAAGCAAAGTGTTCCTAAAAATACAAAGGAAGGATTCAGTGGTTGTGCTTGGGAGAGGTCAAAAGAGGGTTTTACCAGGGTAACATTTTGAGGTAGGCCTTTAAAAAAAATAGCTCTTTAAGAGAAGCTAAAAATAGATCTGGAGATATGCGTGCATTTTTGGTGTACTCCAGTGATTCAGCAGGTTTGGAACATGTGTTGTATCCAGAGTATTGATTAAAAAAATGAAGATAGGAAGGTTTTTTTGAATATGGCTATAAATGGGCCTTGAGTGCCATATGAAGGAATTTAGCTTTTACGTTGCAGCCAGGGGGAAGGCATTAAGGCTGTTTTTGCATGGTAGAGATATGAGATGAAGAAAAACTAGACCAGAGGTTCTTAAAATTTTTTCTGTCATGAACACTTTCAGCAGTCTGGTGAAGTCTGTGAAGCCTTCTCAAAATGATGTTTTCAAGTGCAGAAAATAAAATGCATAGCTTTACCAAGAGGAAAATAACTATATTGAAAAATAGCTATCAAAATATTAATATTATTATTAAATAATATTAATATGAAAAAGTCAATAGGAATGTCTGTGTTTACTACTAAAGAATTAAATAACATAATCTAGCAACAGGTCTAATAACTACCATAATTTTAAAGTAGTATTGATCATAAATGATATTTCAACATTTGCAACAGCAGTAATGTGATATAAAAATATCTGTGATTCTGTTGGTACCAAAGTCATAGGTCCTGCCAGTACTGCTGGGGCTTGTGCCAACATTTATAATCAAAGAAAGTGCAAATTTCCAGTTAGAGGTTTCTGAAAATCAAGATGTAATCTTTTTCCCCATCCATGCTTGCAGTTCTGAGTCCTAGTCAGATTCCTGAATTCAAGACAGTATGGAGACAGACTGGTTATGAGACTGTCAAAAAACTCAGGTCAAAGACTTCCCTGGCAGCTCAATGGTAGAGAATCCGCCTGCCAATGCAAAAGACATGGGTTTGATCCTTGATCCAGAAAGATCCCACATGATGCAGAGTAACTAAGCCCGTGCACCACAACTATTGAGCCTGTGCTCTAGAGCCTGCATGCCACAGAGAAGCCTCCACAGTGAGAAGCCCACGTATGGCATCTAGAGAATAATAGCCCCTGCTCGCTGCAACTAGAGAAAAAGCTTGAGCAGCAATGAAGACTCAGCACAGCAAAAAATAAGTAAGTAAATAAAATTCTAAAGAAAAAAAAAAACTCAGGTCAAGAAGCGAGAAGAGCCTGTACTGGAGGTAGTAAAGGAGCAGATTGGAGAAACATTTGGGAATTGGGCTTGGTTTCTGTCAACCCACAATGATGAATCCTCTCAAGGAGGAATTTGGGGGTAACGTGATCTGACCAGGCAGATTCACCAGGAAGGAAACATAAATCCTTTAAGCAGTTGTCCCTATTACAGTTGAGTTTCATTCATTTGTTAAAATGATATTGATTACTCTCTGTGGCAAACTTGAGGAATACAGCCTTATGGACACAGTTCTTGCCTTCATGGAGCTTTCTGTCTATTGGAAGAAACGCGATGAACAAAGCTAAACAGATAGGCTATTACTATTTGGGATCAAATGCATGAAGAGTGGTGGGACACGAGAGCATCTGGGCAGGGAAGAGGGACCAAGGCCTCTCCAAGGAAGTGACACTTAAGATGAGACTTGAAAAACCAGTAGGATATAGGTAGAATCAGGAAGAAAACATGATGGGCAGCCTTTTGTGTGTTTTAGAGGCACTGATTGAGAATCAAGGGAATGGGGCAGAGAGAACCAGGGGAAGAGTAGCAAGAGGAAGAGAGGAGCTAGACCGCATGAGGTCTTGTTGACCCACGGAAGGATCTTGGGTATGAAGTGCAGGGGAAATCCACTGAAGCTTTCAAAAAGGGAAATGATATAATCCAGCATGTGGTTTTCGACGATTCTCCTGGCTGCTCTCTAAAGAGTGAGTTGCAGAAAGCAAGCACTGAATAGGGAGGGCAGCTGTGGCTGTGAGAGATGGTAGGAGCTCTGACAGAGGCTGAGGCAGAAAAGACCGAGGGGAGAAGAGGGTAAAACAGGAAGAGCGATGGGCTAGAGGTGAGAAGGAGGGAGGAAGAGAAAGCAGCTGTGGATGGATCTCTGGCTTCAAACCACTTTTTGAGAAGGGTGGCCTGGAGCAGGAGCAGACAAGGGCAGGTGGGAGTGGCTAGAAGTCAGAGATCCTTGTGGGCATCTTCATTTGAGATGCAAGAGAGTAGGTGTTAAGTAAGCATCTATACTGACAATTCTAACGCTTAAAAGATAGGTCTGGACTTGGGGTGATACTTACTAAAGACCCCCAAGGAGGCTTTTTGTGTTAACCTTTTCCTCGCTGATCCTGGTGCTGCTCTGCAGGCAAACATATCCCGCCAACCTCTACCATCCTGGCTAAAAATGTCACTGTTGGATCCTTGACCCTATCACCAACTTTGACTGTTCTCTTGTCCTTGTCCTTGAAACCAGAAATAGCATCTGGACCCAGCTGCAACTTTTCTGTTGGCCTAAATCAGGCAGTATCTTTAAAGATGTTCAGAGCATTTAACTTACATAGGTTTTTTGCATGGGATTTCTGCAGGAGGAGCTTTGTATCTGTAAACTCAGAAAGTGTTAGTCACTCAGTTTTGTCCCACTCTGTGAGACCTCATGGACTGTGCCCACCAGGCTCCTCTGCCCATGGAATGTTCCAGGCAAGAATGCTGGAGTGGGTAGCCATTCCCTTCTCAGAGGGATCTTCCGAACCCAGAGATTGAACCTGGGTCTCCTGCATCACAGGCAGATTCTTTGTTGTCTGATCACTTAACTTGCATAGGTTTCTTGTGTGGGATTTCTGCAAGGGGAGCTTTGCATCTGTAAAATGAAGTGAAAGTCACTCAGTCGTGTCCGACTCTTTGTGACCCCATGGACTATACAGTCCTTGGAATTCTCCAGGCCAGAATACTGGAGTGGGTAGCAGGTCCCTTCTCCAGGGGATTTTCCCAACCCAGGGATCGAACCCAGGTCTCCAACTCAGGTCTCCCTCATTGCAGGCAGAGTCTTTACCAGCTGAGCCACAAGGGAAGCCCAAGAATACTGGAATGAGTAGCCTATCCCTTCACCAGCAGAACTGAACCAGGGTCTCCTGCATTGCAGGCGGATTCTTTACCAGCTGAGCTATCAGGGAAGCTTGCGTCTGTAAAGAAGATGCTAAACATCCGAGTGCTTACTGTGAAATAACATTTGTTTATCGTGGCTGATTTTATAGCAAATATGATTGGGATATTTACTCATTTCTTAGAACAGGATGAAAACAGGACAGACCAAGTGAACTGCAGCAACTAAACATGCTAACAACACGGGAGAAAGGGCTATAGATTACAGAAAATTATAAACTGTGATCATGCAAAGAAGGAGCTTCACTGTAGCTTGAAAACCTGACCCATAGCTAAATGGGGCCAAGATTAATCATGTCTTGATCTTATACATAAGCCAAAGGATCTTTTCTAAAGATCATGCCTATTAAAGCAGTAAAGACTTTTCTGCAGGTTATACCATAATGAGCTCCAGGCATTTAATGAGAGAGACAAGTGCTATTGTTAAAAGTGGTAACCTTCAGCATCTAATGTGAAAATGAAATAGGGCTGCTTGCTCTGCCAAACGAGGAACTGCTCTCCAATTCAGTCCACGAGATGAAGAGGACTCTCATAATCTTAGATGCTCTGGTGCAGGCAAATTTAAATCTTCTGGGAAAGGGGGAAAGGCTTTGTTTGGTTGGTTTTGTTTTTATAATTAGGTAAGGATTTTACCTGCAAGGAGCAGGCTGCAGGCCCAGAAGCTTCTAAAAGGCAGTAAAATAAAACCAGCACCAAGGAAAAAACCAGCCTAAGGGTCTCAATGCAGTTTCCCAAAAGCCTCTGGAAGAATAGACAGCATTTTGAGGAGGGGAGACTTGGCTTCCATCTCCATCACAATAGCTGTCTCAGATGAGGGTAACTGCCTAGCCAAAAAAAAAAAAAATATTACCAGTATGAAAGAATGTATCATCTCACCCCGAACCCCCAGAAATCTCCTAAGAATTTATGTTAAGCTGGATCCTCTCCTACACTGCTATGCAGTAGGAAGTGCCAGGACGTGAGCCTGACCCTCTTCCCCCTCACTGGGGCCCTCACTGACTGTCCCCACAGCAGACAGGATGCTACCTCACGTCCTGGAGCTCACTGCAGATTCCTGCCCCACTTGCTGCGTTCTGGCTTCCTCTTGCAATTCCCAAGAGACAGAGGGCAGCAGGGGCAGGAAGGGAAGGAACAGAGGCTGAAAACCTTTAGATGCCTGAGCCCCTAGCTGCTTTGCCTTAGTAGGTCGGCCTTTCTGGGCAGGAAGAGGGTGGGGGTGGGGGGATCCTCTCAGCTGCTTCCAAACGACCCTTAAAACTACAGCAGCACAAAACAAGCCAGGTCATTGTGTTCCTGGATATAAATATTGATTCTCGGTGGTGTTAACATTCTGTTCATAAAAAGAAAGTAACATATTTCTCCCACACCATATTAGACTGATGTGCTGTTTGGCCAAGAGAAGTACAGATTACTGGCTTCTGCAGGGGAAATGTGGACATTTAAATGCATGCAGCTTTCGGAAGTCTAGGGAGCCGTCTTCGAATAGAAACCAGGTCCCTTTCCTGGCTCCAGCCCTTCCCTCCTCTGTCCAGTGTCTCCTTTCCGGACTCCATGTTGCATACCGCATTGGCATTTCCAATCGCTTGTAATTTAGGAAGATGCTTTCTTAGAATTACATCTTGTTTCTCAAGAACCTGGAAATGTGGGCACTTGCTCTCTTTGGGAGGGAGGCGTGGAAGGTCAAGGCCAAATATTTTTGGCTTTCTTCCCCTCAGGGGAAAGATCTGGGTGGTCCCCGCTCCTCTGTTTTCTTTTTCACCCCACTTGGGAGGGCAGGGCAAAGGCTTCAGACCAGAGGTGGTCCCTCGGAACATTCCACCCAGGCCTGACCAAGCCCCAGATTCAGAGGCGCTGGCCGCCTTGGCAAGACAAATTCCCCGCATTCCACAAGTGCTCTTGAGGGAGAAATAGCGCTAATGAGAAAGTGGAGTTCTGGATGTGTGTGCATGCTCACTCTGTGCCAGCGCGTCTCACAGACAGATCCCGGGCCAGCAGAATTTCGTAAGAGAGTGGTGGAACCGGGTTCCAGATGCGGGAGCCGCAGTGACACATGTGCTGTCAGGAGAGCCAGCGCCCTCTGCTGTCCCGGCCCGGAAGCACCACGACGGTGGAGAAGAACCCGGGGCCTCCGGAAAGCGGGCGGCGGTCAGAATCCACCGCGGACCCTGGCGGGTGAGGAGGCCGCCGGCAGCTCCTCGCCGTCCAAACGCTGGGTCTGCGAGGGGCTGCTCTCCCTCCGTCGAGCTGGCCCTCTTTACGTTTGGGGGTTAAGAAAGAGCCAAAAATGGAGAGGATTT
>NW_011494753.1:7583478-7594239 GCF_000754665.1 Bison bison bison
TCTGGAGGCCGTGCTGGCTCCGAGGTTGCCAGCCGAGGGGAAGTTGTTACTGCTCCCACTCAGGCATGCTGGCATCTCCTAGGGGCTGGCACCTCAGAGAGACTGGCTCAGCTTACAAGCTAAGAGCGAGCTGCCGCCCCCTCTGCTCCACCGCTTGCCAAGACAGCGGCTCAGCAGCGGCCCAGGGTCAGGCTTGCTGCTGCAGTGTGTGTGTGTGTGTGTGTGTATGTGTGTGTGTGTGTGTGAGTGAGTGATGGTGAAAGATAGGGTGGAGAAACTGCTGCAGTGTGTGTGTGTGTGTGTGTGTGTGTGTGATGGTGAAAGATAGGGTGGAGATACTCAGGTGGGGGTCAGAGGGAGGCTGGCAAGTGGCACTGCTTGGACAACTTTGAAGTTTTGCAAAAAGGCACAAAACAATCACTTATTGTATTTTGGCAGGTTTTTAATTTTTTTTTTTTTTGGTAAACGGATCTCCTCCCTGTTGGGAGAAGAAAAACCCAACCACCAAACAAACCCCTCACAACAATGCCCTTCTCTCTGGGACCAATTTCCAGACTGCACAGCAGTCCTGACAAGGTCAACAAGCTGGAGCGGTAAGCAGAAGATCTTTATCTATGTGGGAAATAGGAAAATCATTTGACTGATAAAAGGAAATACAATAAATAGCATCTAAATTCCTGGCTGCATTCCCTGGGGCCCCTCCTCTGCTGGAGAAAGTGCGCGGGGCAGGATACACGTGCTGCTCCAGCAGGTTTAAAAATAGCATGCAGCACACAGCCCTTTCTTACCTTCCAGAAAGACTTCATTACCGGATTCTCAGCCCCAAGCCTGCAGAGCTGCTGCTGGCACTTTCTTCTCCCCACACTGGGTTTTTCTGTTTTGGAAATGTTAAGGCAATGCCTGTGATACATTTTACTCACGGGCCAGCTCCTGCTCAGCTAGTTTCAATCTGGGCACGTCTCAAGCTCACGTTGAAAGTCCATTGTATTTAATGGGGTGTTAACTCTGTTTATTCTCTGGGACTTGGGCAGTAATTTTACACTCTGCAAAACTAGCAGCTTGAACAAGTGGTGTGCCTCTCTCCCCATCCCCACCTTGTGGGTCTCAGTCCCCAGGCACCTCTGGTCCTGTTTCCCACCTTCCCTCAGCTCAGGTGGCCATACGTGACCTGGATGGAACCAGGAAACCTGGGTTCACACCCACTGCAGCCACCCTTTAGCATTGGTCTCTTGAATCGCTTGGAGACTCCGTTTTCTCATCTGTAAAATGGGGACTTTAATCAGCTGTCGACATACCACAATTCCAAAGTGGATGAACATTTGGGGGGAGGGGTACCACAAAGACCCCCATTCTGTTATTCCCAACCAGGCCACTTCTATATCACCTTGCAACATCTCCAGACCATCTCTCCACTAAAACCCAGGGCGGTTCATGGTGAAGCCTGCGGATAGGACTGGGTCTTCACTGTGCTACTCTGACTTTCTGATTCCATTCTTCCTTCTACCTCTCCTAGTAGGCAGTCTACTCTCAGGCAGCAGCTTTCTTCTGTCTCCTTTTATTCATTCACATTGCCTGGCCCTAAAAGGTGTGAATAAACAAAAGATGAGGTGGTCCCTTCTAGCTCTGAGTCTCTGGGTCTAGATCAAAATAACTGAAGCACCTGTAGTTTTTAACAAACCAACGTTCTGTATGAGCTATGTCTTAAATTATTCCCACCTGATCTAAAAACTGGGTTCTTAGGGACCTTCCAGAATCGCTACTGCTTAGATGCCATCTGGACCTTGGTCCTCTCTCTCCAGGAGCCAGGCTTTCCCCCCTGCATGTCAACAGCTCAGATCTGAATCTCCAGGCCCCTCCTTGCTGGAGTTCCTGATCTCTATTTCCAGCTCCCTCAGGCCTTCTCCATCTGGCATTCTGTAGAATCTTCAAACTCAATTTGTCCAAAATTAAATAGTCTCCCCAAACCCACATTTTCTCCTGCATCTGCCAACTCAGTTAAGAACTCCACCTCCCACTCAAGCTAGAAAAGCCTGTCATTCTCCATCCCTCTTCCTCATTCTTTACCTTGCTCCCTCACTGTCCCCCTGCCTCCCTTCATTCACAGGAACCCCCCTCATTCAGCCATGGAACCTCCTATGAAGTGGTCCTTCTCACCATCCCCAGGCCAAGTTTCTGTAAGGTACTCAGCGTTCGGCTCTCTTCTGAGCTCCCTCAATAGCTCATTGTTTTGTTTTTCTTCTTGATTAATTATTAATAATTCTACAGTAGCTCTTCACTGGCCTTAGTCCCTCCTGCCGCCCATCTGTCCCTCCCCAGCAGACCCTCTTCTGTCCTGCCCACCACTGCAAGAACAACCTTTCTAAAATGCAGGTCTAATCTTGCCAATATCACTCTATTGTAAATTATCATTTTGGTAGTGGCTTTTATTTTATTATCTCATTTAAGCCTTGCAATAATTCCATATGATAAGCATTATCCTTGACCTGTTACATGTGAAACTGAGACTTGCTGGGTTAAAGGATGCAAGGTCACTATACCTTGCAAACCAGGATTTGGTCTGTCTTATATTGCAAAATCCATGTTGAAAACGTATAAGGTAGTAGCTCTGTGCCTGGCACACAGCAGATGAACCAATGTATTTTTCCTCCCATTTTTCCTTTTTACGGACTTCAGTCTCTTTAGCAAGATGTGGAGGCCTATTCTGTCATGGCCAGCTTATTTTTCTAAGGCGTTCCCTGTCACTCCCTGTGATCCACCATCACCACCCCCATCAGGCCAGATCCGGCCACTTGTTGGTCCCCAAACTCTCCCTGTTTTTTCTGAACTCTGTCCCTTTGAAAATTTTCCCGCAGCTTGGCAAACCTTTTCTTCCTCCATCTTCCTCATCTGTAAGGATCAGGTCAGCTAGAGCCCACTCTGCGATGCTTTTTCTGATCCCCAGACACAGAATCTGTGGCCCCAACATTCCTCTTGCCAATACCGCTTGCTGTATGCACTTTATTTGGATGCTGATCATATTGGAGTGTGGTTATTTGGGCCTGTCTCTTCCCACCTTTGTATCCCTGTGCCTGGCACTGTGCCTAGGACAGAGTGGGCACTCACAGAAAGTGTGTGGATTTAGTTCCATCCCTCATACTTCCCTATGACTAATGCTTAATTTCCGCTGTTTTGCAAAGGTGAGAACGTTCCCAAAGAATGGTTTGCGTCACCTCCGTTCTCTCTGACTCCTACGCCCACCTCCTCACTGATCGGCTCCTGTGAGGTCATCAGAGACCCCCACGTCACCAGGTCCCCAAACACTTTCTTGTCTTGTCCTCCCAAGCTCTCAGTAGCACTGGACACAGATGCCACTCCCCTCTTCAGTCACCCTCTCCTCCTGGCTTCTGGGCATCACAGTCTGCTGTTTTCTTCCTGCCTCTACAGGCTCTCCTGGTCCTCAGCTGATCTGCAGAATAGAACCACCTCAGCGCTCTGTCCTAAGCTGTGATCTCTTCTCTCCCAACGTTCCTTTCCCAGATGGGCTTGCTTCTTCCCAGAATGCAAATACTATCTCCATCTTCAGCTCTGAGCTCCAGAGTCAAATATTCAATAACCTCAGTGATTTAACTGAACCACTTAGAGGATTCTTAGGTATCTCAGACTCTCAGTTTTATCCCCCAAACCTTTCCTCCCTCACTTGGTCCCACCGCTTTCAGTGAAAGGCATAATTATGGGTTCTCTTCCTGGGATCTTGGGAGTCACTTGTCCAGGAAGAAGGTGTCTTGGAAGAGGGATCCAGTTTCAGGAGGTCTGAATATTATGCTTTCCTACCTCTGACACAGGTTTGGAAAAACACCAGATTCTTTAACCTGGTATTTCGTGCCCAGCATCATGTGAGTACCATCCCCCACCCAGACTTTTCAGCCCCATCTTTTATCCTGCCCCTAGATCAGAAATACCCTTCTGCAGAAAAAGTTTGCTGACTTCTTGCTATGATCTGAATGCTTGTTATATATTGAAATCCCAACCCCCAACGTGATGATATTTGAAAGTAAGGCCACTGGGAGATGATTAGGTGTGAAGGAGGAGTCCTCAAGGATAGGGTCAGTGTTCTTATAAAAGGGGTCCTAGAGAGCCAGAGTTCTCTTGCCTCTTCACTGTGTGAGGACACAGCAAGAAGACACCATCTATGAACAGGAAGTAGGCCCTCACCAGCCACTGAACCCATCCTTTCCTTAATCTTGGGCTTCCCAGCCTTGAGAATAAACTTCTATAAGCCACCCAGTCTCCAGTATTTGGCTGTAGCAGCCAGAACAGACTGAGATGAATCAAGCCACCCCCCATCCTTTAAATACACCTTGCAAATGTGCACCTTTGCACTTACTGCTCTCTGTTCCTTTCCATCTAATCCTCTGCCTTCAGGCCTTTCCAGTCCAGCATCTTCTAGAGTCTTCCATGTCTGCTCCACCCAATGATGTCTCATCCTTCTCAAAACTCCTCTAGTAACACGGAAAGTTGGTAGACTTGGCACCCAAGGCCTCATACTGACTGCTAGTTTTCCTGATGCTTGTGTCATGTGTCCTTTCCAGACTGAGTGAAAGGTGAGGACTAGTGAGGTGTCTTGTTCATCGTGTGCCACAGGGCCCAGCGCACTGCCCTGCAACATTACAAGTGGCTAGAACATGGGTGCTGAAACCCTCCTTGCATGGTCTCACCTATCCTGACATTCCCCTGTCTAAGTGTGATACAGAGCTATCCATTTTATTTGCTTAGGTATTCTCTATTTAAAAGATGCAAATTGTATCCAGCTCCCTCCAGTTTATCTCCATGAGGTGCTGAGGACAGGCAGAGACGGATAGATTGCAAGAACAACTTTAGGAGACTGCCTGGGCTTATGCAGCAGCAAAATGAAAAAGGCCCCAGGCTCCAATCTCAGCTCAGCCACTGACCATCAGGTTTTGCTGTTTCACCTCTCTTTCCTCGGTTTAATCATCTGTAAAATTGCTGAGCGATCATTGGGTATCTGCTTGAGCAGAGGAGTCTCAAAAATCCTTTCTAACTCCTCAACCTAAAAATCACATTTTTCCTAAAAGCCCTCATTGTGGTGAGCATTCCCAAGCTCACCTCCCAGGAGAGGCAGGGGTGCCCACACGAGCCCCCGCCTTGGGGACCAGCCCCCTTAAGGCTCTGTCCTCATTCTATTGAGTTACACAACAACTCTGAGACAGAGGTGTTTTTAGGCTCCATTTGGCAGACCAGGAAATGAGACCCAGAGAAGGTTTGCCCGAGCCCAGCCAGCATGTCGCAGGGCTCCAGGGCTGTCACTCACTCCACAGCCTGTGTGCGCGGTGTTTTCCAGGAGCGTTATCCATCAGTGATTCTCAGACTTCAATGTTTGAATCACCCAGGGATCTTGTGAAAACAGATCTTGATCCTGTCACTCTGAGGGGCGGCCCCAGCTTCTGTTTCTAACAAGCTCCCAGGTGATGCACCTGCTGCCTCGTCTCTGAACCCCGCTGTGAATCACCAGGCACTATACAACCTGCGCAGCTGTACCTGGCAGCCCTGCCAAATTACAGCTCAAAAGCAGCAGAGCCGGTACTTCACTTTAGGTCTTTTGACTCAAAGTCCAGGGCAGTCTGTGAGCCAGAACTTGGTGAAAAGCCCCTCTGCTCTGGGCCCAGGGGTCCCTGGAGAATTAGAGAAAGCTTGACAAGGAAAGACTTACTAAGAGGACCTCATTTCTGCCGTGCCAGTCAGGAGTCCTTGGCCGGGGCCCCTTGGAGCTGGCACAGATAGATGTGTGCGGAGGTGGGGACAAGGAGCAGTCAAGGGCTGCATGTCTGGCCTCACGGGAATGTGGGACCGGGAGGCATGAGGACCAGCAGCTGGACTCCCAGTCTGCAGCTCCCGGGGCGGTGATGAGCACGGCATTCTTCAGTTCCCTGTGCAGGGGCTGAGAAGTGGGGATGATGCTCGCAAGCAGAGAGAGGCCCTGAGCTGCAGCCTCAGAAGCCTGCATTCCCAGGATCCTTCCCACCGCAGCCGAGTTGGCTCAGAGCCTGTTTCCATTTGCTGGGGAACAGCCGGACATTTTACCGGGAACGCTGTGCACATGGGGGCTCCTTCTGGCCTCTCCGGGGTAATTGCCTGAGAGGCACAGGTGCTCCCTGGGTCTGGAGTCTCAGCTGGGGCCACCAGCGTGACATAATACCCTGGGGCGGGCTTTGTAAACTCGAGAGATCTGTGCAAATGCCAGGAGTGCTGGGGTGGAAGGTGGGTCTGCAGTGAGGGGCAGTGGGGGAGGACCTAAGAGGGGCAAAGGTGAAAGAAGGGTATCTAAGGAGAAACCAGGGAGGCCCTGGGGAAAAGCAGCAGAAGAGAGCTCGGTGAACAGACAAACAGAGCAGAGGACGGAGGGAACAGCCAATTTGCAGGTGGGGAGAGTGCGTACTAAGTTGCTTCAGTCGTGTCTGACGATTTGTGACTCTATGGACCGTAGCCCACCAGGCTCCTCTGTCCATGGGGATTCTCCAGGCAAGAATACTGGAGTGGGTTGCCATGACCTACTCCAGGGGATCTTCCCAACCCAGGGATTGAACCTGCGTCTCTTATATCTCCTGCATTAGCAGATGGGTTCTTTACCACTGGCGCCACCTGGGGAGCCCCTTGCAGGTGAGGGCCTGGGGCTGAACACTGCCCTGCCACTCCCCAGCTTCAGGCACATATCTGCAGTTCTGGGAGCCTCCTTTGCTCATGTGTGTGTGGGGACAATGAAGCCACAGAGACTGGGACATGTCTCGGGTTACTGGGGGTGTACGTGTTCATAGCCCAGTATATGTGGGTTGATGCCAAGACTTGGGTCATGTGTGGCAGCTTGCTGAGCACTGAGCAGGGGCTGTGAGCCCTGCTTGGCCTGGAGTCCTGCACTGACCTTGGACAAACGCCTTTCGCTTTCAGGGCCTTGGTTCCCCTGTGCATAGTGGGGAGGGGTAGGCGTGAATGGCCCACAAGTATCCTTCTAGCCCTGGGCCTGGGCTCCAGATGGCTGCACGTTCTGTCCAGCAAGGCCTGAATTGGGCATCTATTCTTAGGCTTTGCCCTCTTCAAGAAGGCTAAGCTGGCAGAGGTGTCCAGGACAGAGGTGAAGGGCCTCAGCCTCCACTGGGGCTGAAGCCTGAAACCAGTGACCATTCAGAAGCATCTCTCCTCCAGGCAGGGGCCCAGGGCTACCCAGTACCAGATGCAGGGCTAGATGGAGCAAGAGCCTGGCAGGGCCGTTTCTGGGCAGCCTGGTGAGTCCTGTGGGCATGGTCTCAAGGCTCCACTTCACCGTCTCGACTCCCTCATCCACAGGCGGGCCAACCAGGGAGACATAGTGGCTTCTGCATCCAACTCAGAGCAGTCACGCTGAAGAAAAAAGGATTAAGGACAAAAAGAGGCTGATGTGGTCTGCCAGGCTGATTGGGATAGAAGGCACGTCCACGGAGAACACAGATGGGGATGTGGGAAATAAAACTCCCCGACCCAAACCCAGAGAATGGACTTAGAGGCATGAGGTGCAGCGGGAAGCAAGGCTTTAAGGACAGTGTTGCAAATGGGGTGTCTTGTGGGCAGGCACACCCAGAGTCATTACAATGGGTTCTTCAGCCTCTCGGCATGCAAGTCCCTCCCCCAGCTCCTCATTGGCTGAGAACAAAGGGTTAACAATCTTCCTGAATGTCACCTGGATTTACTATTCTCCCTGCACACTTCTTCCCATTCTTATGTTTTGAATTCACCAATAGAATGAGTCCGTGCCAAAATCCTAGGCATTCCATTCTCCTTTTGTCTGGATTTTCCCATGCAAGTACCCTAATGGCTATTATATCAGCAAGCTGTCACTCTGGGCTAACTGTCCTTGAAAATGGACCACTTTAAGTTTTTATTTCTTACAGGGAGACCAAGGCACAGAGGCTCGAGGTTTCATGGGAGCAGGTACCAGATCTGTAACCAGCACTGTGTCTTCTCTCAGCCACTTAGTCTCTTCTAGAACAAGCCATACAAATGCTATTTCAGACGACAATTGTTTCCATCTTCTGATTCTGACTCTCTCCCAGGACAGCCCTTCTGAAATTCAAAGCCAGTGCACCTGTCCCCCAGAACTGGCCGGCTGCTGGGAGAAACATCCTGGTTCTTCAACCATGATGTTCCCCACTAGGGTTGCTAGATTTCAGGGGGAAAATATTGCTTAATGAATACAGGACACCCAGTTAAATTTAAATCTCAGATGAACAACGAATAACTTTTTAGTGTAAGTACATCCTATGCAATGTTGAGGACAAGCTTATACGAAAACTATCTTGTCTCTCTGAGATTCAGATTTAGCTGTGTCTTATGTCTAGAAACCCTACCTACCCACCTCCCAGGCCGTCCTGCCCAACCCTCTCTGTTGGGGTGCTGGTGAGGATTCAGAACATCAAGGATCTCGCTGTTGTTCAGAGGGTGGCTTTATTGGGCAGCCTCTAACTGCTCTGCCCTGCCTCTGCCCTCACTGCCAGCAGGCTCCCCTCCCGTAGGCCTTTGTGTGGTGTGTGTTGGTGTGGGGAGTGTCCTTCTCTGTCGCAACTGTGTTTATTGTCTCAGCGCTCGGCTCAGGCTCCAGGCATGCGCCTGCCCTCTTGATTCCCTGTTCGCACTATTCATGACCTCCACTCAGCCACTTTGCCTTTGGTTGCTGGGCACCTAGAACACAATTTATCCCTTTCTTCCCCACAAAGTGGGAGTTCTGGGACAGGAGCCAAGGATTTGAGAAGGACCTCCAAAAGACGGAGTTCCCCGTGCCCGGCCCACCTCCCTAAGGCTGGCCTCACACCTGTGGAATGGGTGTGCTCGGCTCCATGCCACAAGCGGGGGCTCCCAGATCCTCACAGACCTGCTCTGCTGAAAAAGGAAGTGACCGAAAATCCCAACCTTGACCCCAAAGGGTGTATGTTAAGTGCCTACTCTCTGCCAGCAGAAGGTTTAGTCAGCACCTCCATCCTCTCCAGGGCTACAGAGGGGACAGGCCAGTGAGGCCCCTCTGCAAGGACAGAGGTGAGCTGAACACACACATCACACACAACTCCCAGAAGCCAGTCATACATGTGACAGACCTCTCCCAGATTCCTCCTTCACTGGGCCTGGGCCTGTGTTCCCCCGAGGCCTACTGAGTGATGGATCTTTGTGAAAGTGATTTAGCAGGAAGTTCTCGAGGAGATACGCAGAGCAGAGGAATAGGGAAGTGGGACAGGGAAGCAAAGAGAAAGAAGCCGACCGAGACTATCAATTTAGCGGAAGTTGCACAGAGGGTGACTTTGGCCCATTCCCATGGGACAACCTCAGCGTTGTCCCAGTCAGGGGCAAAGAGAGCTAGGGTATTGATACTTCTACATGGCCAGTACTTGGGGGACACAAATTCCCAGACGCTTCCTGTTCTGGGTGGTTACAGGCAGAGTGTATTTTCTGTTGGGCAATCCTCCAACAGACAGAGGGTGTGAAGGCCCAGGGGTGGGCAAAGGCAGGGGAAATGTGGAGGGAAGGTTGGGGGGGTGTGGGGTCACGCAGGTGTAGGGGGTATAGGTCAGGAGAACGGAGGAGGGGAAGGTTAGGGAGGGCTTCCCTTTGGACAGCCCACTCAAAGCTCACCTCCCACTCTGCTTCCCTCAGAAAAAATCTACCCTAACATCTTGAGTAACCCTCAGCACTCTCGCCCCACCCCTGGAATTCTCCAGATCCAAAGCTATAACCGTAATAACAATAAGCCCATTGTGCACACTTCCTGACTAATCCCTTCCGTGTGGCCTGGAGGAGAGAGAGGCAGGCCCAGGGACTGAAGGCCGGTCTTAGGCCAGGAGTTAAGGCTGAGCCATCTGGTGAGGTCAGGTGTGGGAAAGACCCTGGCTCACAGGCAGGCCCTGCCATCCTACCCGCTCTAACGCAGTTGGTTTCCACGTTCTGCTCCATCACAGCCAAGGTCTGCTTCTGACTGTGTGTGTTAGTTGCTCAGCCATGTCCAACTCTGCAACCCCAAGGACTGTGGCCCACCACGCTCCTCTGTCCATGATTCTCCAGGCAAGAACAATGGAGTGGGTAGCCATTCTCTTCTCTAGGGGATCTTCCCGACTCAGGGATCTAACCTAGGCCTCTGGCATTACAGGCAGATTCTTTACCATCTGAGCCACCAGCGTTCTGACTAGAACTGCAGAAATCTAAGGGTACTCCCTGAGCATGCACGGTGCCCAAGATCCTGTGCTAGGCCCTTGCTTTCCTCATTTCATTTTCCCTCCTGTCCAGCCCCACAATGTAGCTATTAGAGTCTGGTATTCAGATAAGGAATCCAAAGGTCACAGAGATTCAGCGGCTGATCGATTGGAATGTGCATGATTGCTGAGTGATGATGTCATGTCTAAATCCAGGCTCCTGGACCCCTCAGCTGGACATCAGTCTGCATCTCCAAGGTCCTGTCTCCAGGAATTCACACTGGAGTCAATAAGAGGTGGAGTGGCCAAGCTCGGGCTGGATGGGCCAGGCCTTGTGTGTGCCTTGGCACCAGCAAAGCAGGGCATGCCCCAGACGAGAAGTTTTGGAGAAATTATCCATTTTTGAAAAATCGTTGTAGAGTCATAGTGGAAGAACTCAGACCATGGCAGGACTTCTTACTCTTATTTTGTGATTTAGGATTCAGTTCAGTTCAGTTCAGTCGGTTAGTCGTGTCTGACTCTTTGCAACCCCATGTATCGCAGCACGCCAGGCCTCCCTCTC
>NW_011494753.1:7594339-7596867 GCF_000754665.1 Bison bison bison
CCATCGAGTCAGTGATGCTATCCAGCCATCCCCTTCTCCTCCTGCCCCCAATCCCTCCCAACATCAGATCTTTTCCAATGAGTCAGCTCTTCGCATTAGGTGGCCAAAGTACTGGAGTTTCAGCTTTAGCATCATTCCTTCCAAAGAACACCCAGGGCTGATCTTTAGAATGGACTGGTTGGATGATTTAGGATTAGCTTTATTTTAATTTGTAATTTGTAAGTGGAGGAGGGGGTGCATTTTATTATTTTCTCCAGGCTCAGGTCCCGTAAATAAAGGTCTTCATCTGACCCTGCATAAGTCTGGAGAATACTCTTGAGAGTCCCTTGGACAGTAAGGAGATCAAACCAGTCAGTCCTAAAGGAAATCAACCCTGCATATTCATTGGAAGGACTGATGGTGAAGCTGAAGCTCCAATACTCTGGCCACTTGATGTGAAGAGCCAACTCATTGGAAAAGACCCTGATACTGGGAAAGATTGAGGGTAGGAGGAGAAGGGGGTGACAGAGGATGAGATGGTTGGATGGCATCACCAACTCAATGGACGTGAGTTTGAGCAAGAGCTCCTCCTGCAGGGAGGAGCTGCTTCCTGGTCTCTATGGCCCATGTGTTAACTTCCCAAAGACAAGCTTCCGCCTGCCAAGCCCTGTGCACCGCACCATGCAGGGGATACAGTTGTTTCTACTTCCTTACCTGGTGCTCTTGGAGACAGCTATACACACTGATGTGCTTTGTAGACTGTAGAGTGCTGTGCACTCACTTCCCAGTTCCATAGGCCTCCCTCCTCTCTGCCTCTTCTGATAGGAAGCTACTCCAGGACCAGACAGGATCACACAGTCACACCACCTTTGAACATACAAGACCTCCTCCTGTGGCTGCTGATGGCCTCTGCTGAGTATGACAGAGGTTTACTCAAGCTCTCTGGGGAAACATCAGTCTGCTGGCCCAGCACCCAGCCCAGGCCCATATACGTGGCAGCCACTCAGGAAATGTTGGTTCAAGTTTTCAGAATTGAATTGACCTCAGTCACTCCAGAGCCATAGGGGGTCATATTTTTCTAGGAGAGTTCCCTGGCTGGATTCCAATTGTCTTCTTGCTTTTTTCTTGAGTGTGTGTTCCATACCTACTCCCATCCCCACTTCCCACCTGGTTCCCATTCTCCCCTTTCTGGCCCTGAGTTAGTCTCCTTTCTGGTAGACTGTGGTTCCGCCAGCTTCTCTTTCTTGCCTGAGACTCCATTCCCTTGTATTACCCACAAGGGGACAGAACATGTGCTTTGGAATCTAGGCCCCTTCATTTACTATCTGGGCAAGTCAGACAAGCAGTTTCCCTCCCCAAATCTTGATTTCCCTATCTATAAGATAGGGAGACTGGGTTGTTGGGATTATTTGAACAGAATAGCATATGCAAGTTGCCTGGCACATAATTAAAGTTTAAAATATCTTTCCCCTTAGGACCTCTCTGGTGATCCAGTGGTTAAGAATATGCCTTCCAATGCAGGAGATATGGTCCAGATCTCTGATCGGGAAACTAAGATCCCACGTGCCTAGCAGCAACTAAGCCCATACACCACAACTACTGAGCCCATGTGCCGAAAGCCTGTGCTCCGCAACAGGAGAAGAGTAGCCCGCACGCGGCAACTAGAGAAGGCCTGCAAGCACATAGCAGTGAAGACCCAGAGCAGCCAAAAATGACAAATGAGTTAAATACTTTAAAAATAAATAAATAAAAATATCTCTCCCCCTTAACAAAATCTTGTTACTTCTTTCCTTTCTTCTACTTGTTCTAGTAATGCTTATTAAGCACTTGCTTTCTACTAGAGACAATGCAAGGAAGACACAGTGCCAAGTGCATGCATGCTCAGTCGTGTCTGACTCTTAATGCCCCCATGGATGATAACCTGCCAGGCTCTTCTGTTTGTAGAATTTCCCAGGCAAGAATACTGGAGTGGGTTACCATGACCTCCTCCAGGGGATCTTCCTGACTCAGGGATTGCATCTGCATTTCCTGTGTCTCCTGCATTGGCAGGTGGATTCTTTAACATTGAGCCATCTGGGAAGCCCAGGGAAGACATAGTACCTGCCCTTAAGAACTGTAGAAAGGGTGAGAGAAAAATGAACAGAACCACACACTCTGAATAGAGAGGCAGGTCCTTAGGCAGCTCTGAAAGTCTTCCTGAGGAGATGAGGCCCAGAGAGTCCTGGACAGTCAGGAATCTCTAGGTAAGGATGATCTGGTAGCCAGGGGAGGTTTCCAAGTCAGCCAAGGAGGCTCAAGATTCAGGACATCTTCCAAGATTCTGTATCAATTCTGGGTCATAATTTTGTATTATTTTTCTTTCAGGGCCCCCAAATTATATAAGGTTCAGTTCAGTTCAGTTCAGTCACTCAGTCATGTCCGACTCTTTGTGACCCCATGAATTGCAGCACACCAGGCCTCCCTGTCCATCACCAACTCCTGGAGTTCACACAAACTCATGTCCATTGAGTCGGTGATGCCATCCAACCATCTCATCCTCTGTCGTCCCC
>NW_011494753.1:7596967-7599027 GCF_000754665.1 Bison bison bison
CCCCAATCCCTCCCAACATCAGAGTCTTTTCCAATGAGGCAACTCTTCGCATGAGGTGGCCAAAGTACTGGAGTTTCAGCTTCAGCATCAGTTCTTCCAAAGAACACCCAGGACTGATCTCTTTTAGGATGGACTGGTTGGATGTCCTTGCAGTCCAAGGGACTCTCAAGAGTCTTCTCCAATACCACAGTTCAAAAGCATCAATTCTTCGGCACTCAGCTTTCTTCACAGTCCAACTCTCACATCCATACATGACCACTGGAAAAACCATAGACTTGACTAGACGGACGTTTGTTGGCAAAGTAATGTCTCTGCTTTTGAGGTTCAGGCCTGTTTAAACGTGCCTCAATCATCTGTTGGAAAGCCTGATCTGCCTTTCTAGGGACTCTCTGCCAGATTTTCTATCATCCTCACCTTCTCTGCTTTCAGCACTCTTAGGGTGTTGCTCCCTCAGCCCTAGTCCCTGGCAGGGCATCTCTGGGTGAGCAGGGCAGGGCTTCTGCTTCCTGACTGGGTGGGGCTCTGTGACATCCAATGGACTGTGGTGAGTTCCCTGAGGGTGAGGGTTCTTCCCCTTGCACCCTGAAGGCATTGCACAAGGTAGGTCTCAGTGAGCTCTCATGCCTGTGGCCTCCCTGCACTGAGAGGCAGGCTGGGCATGAGTTTGCCTGGCTGCCAAGAATGACTGAAACATAGGGGTGGGCCTGAGCAGAGCTTCCTTTGGACAGAGGTGCACCCTCCTTCCCAGGCTTCTCAGGTGGCGCTAGTGGTAAAGACCCCGCCTGCCAATACAGGAGATGCAGGAGATGTGGGTTCAATCCCTGGATCAGGAAGATCCCCTGGAGAAGGGCATGACAACCCACTCTGGTATTCTTGCCTGGAGAATCCCATGGACAGAGGCGCCTTGCAGGTTAAAGTCCACAGGATCGCAAAGAGTTGGACACGACTGAAGCCACTTAGCACGCATCCTCTTACCAGGTCGCCGTGTCAGTGGAAAGGCTGGGTACAATGGCAGGCAAAACCTTCTACATTCTGGTGGCTGGGATGAAAGTGGAACCTATAAACAATTTGGACCTATAAGTGAAGCTTAAATGCGTGGAAGTGGGGAATGGTGAATATAGTGAAGAGGCTGTGCTCAGATAAGAGCTTCTGTATCAATTATAAATCTCTTCCAGTTTCTAACCTGATCTCCCAGGGCAGACCTACTTGGTTCCCCTAGCTGGTTGGGGGAGGCCCAAGGCCCCAGCAACATGCTTGACCCTACCAGGTCCAGGGGCTCTGGGTAGGGTTCAACTGTTAGGTGGGCCCAGGGCAGCATCGCCACCTCCAGCAGCTGCCAGCATTCATCCAGCCTTACAAGGGCAGAGCCAGAGCAGACTGGGTCATCACAGTCTGGTGGGCAGCCCTGCCCCAGGGGCCAGCCCAGGAGCTTCCCAGGAACAGTGACACACAGGTGAAGTCACAGCCCTGCGGGCCATTAAAGGCAAGTCCCCGAGTTTTCAGCTAATTACACAGGGCAGAAATGCACAGAAGCTGTCCACCCAGTCGTTAAAACCCAGCACTGTCCTTACTCACTTGCTTCCTTCCTTCCTGAATAATTGAATAATTCACTCAAAAGGCCATTAGGGCCCCTACCCCTTTCATAATACTTGTTGAAGGCAGCAGGGAGGTTGGGGTGAAGCAACCCTGAGTTGGCCAAGTGAAGTGGCAGCCACTGGGGTCAGGAGATTGGCTATACACAGAGGGACTGAGCAATAGGTTTAACATACTGAGTATGGTAGAGGCAGATTTCTTGCTGTTGGAGAAGGAAGTTGCAAATATGAAATGGGAAGAAGCTAGAATGACTCCAGTGGTGGATTAGAAATAGAGTTATTGATATGACTTACAGTTTTTAATATATGGATACAGAAATAAATATAAATGTAAGTTCAGTTCAGTTGCTCAGTCATGTCCGACTCTTTGCCACCCCATGAATTGCAGCACGCCAGGCCTCCCTGTCCATCACCAACTCCCAGAGTTCACTCAGACTCACGTCCATCGAGTCAGTGATGCTATCCAGC
>NW_011494753.1:7599866-7624277 GCF_000754665.1 Bison bison bison
CTTTGGCATAGTCAATAAAGCAGAAATAGATGTTTTTCTGGAACTCTCTTGCTTTTTTCATGATCCAGCGGATGTTGGCAATTTGATCTCTGGTTCCTCTGCCTTTTCTAAAACCAGCTTGAACATCAGGAAGTTCACAGTTCACATATTGCTGAAGCCTGGCTTGGAGAATTTTGAGCATTACTTTACTAGCGTGTGAGATGAGTGCAATTGTGCGGTAGTTTGAGCATTCTTTGGCATTGCCTTTCTTTGGGATTGAAGTACACACATGCAAATATTCTCTAGCTCTGGCCACTGACAGGGCCTGGAAACAGCAACCCCCTCCCTCCCCAAAAGAGCAATGAGCAAACCTGGAAACCAGATATGCTTCTTAATGCCATTCTCCGCTAAAGGAAACCAGGGCTCCTTGGAGAAATGGTTACTCCCAAGGGTGAGTCAGGGGAAATAGTTAAACAGCTGAAACATCTTACAGTTTCAGTTGGAAAACACTCAAAGAATGATGGGGACGTGTCAAAAGGAAATGAGATAATATCCAGAATATATAAAGAACTCCTACACTCAACAACTACAAAACAGACAATCCAATTAAAATATAGGCAAACAACCTGAATAGATTTGCTCCAAAGAAGATACACAAATGTCCAACAGGTACCTGAAAAGATGCTCAGTGTCACTAATCATTAGAGAAATGCAAATCAAAACGACAATGAGAGTCTGTCCCACTGGGATTAGGATGACTACTATGAAAAAACAAAAATAGCAAGTATTGGCAAGAATGTAAAGAAATTGTAACACTTTTGGACTGTCCATGTAGCTGTTATGGAACACAGCATGGTGATTCCTCAAAAAATTGAAAATAGAGTTACCATAAGATCCAGAAATCTCACTTCTGGTATATACTCAAAAGCATTGAAAGAAGGGGACTCAAAGAAATATTTGTACACTTACGTTCATAGCAACATTATTCACAATAGCCTAAAGGTGAAAGCAACTCAAATGTCCCATTGATGAGTGGATGGATAAACAAAATGTGGTCATACATATGGTGGGGTATTATTCAGCCTTAAAAAGGAAGGAAACTCTGACACATCCGATAGCATGGATGGACCTTAAAGACACGGTGTTAAGTGAAATAAGTCAGTCATAAAAGGACAGATACTGTATTATTTCATTTATAAGAGGTGCCTAGAGTAGTCAGAGTCAAAGAAATAGGAGAATGGTGGTTTCCAGAGGCTGAGAGTGGGAAAAAGGGAGTTATTGTTTAATGAGGACAGAGTTTCAATTTTATAAGATGGAGTTTGGGGGACTTCCCTGGTGGTCCAGTGGCTAAGAATCTGCCTGCCAATGTAGGGAACACGGGTTCAGTCCCTGGTCCAGGAACTAAGATTCCAAATGCTGCAGGTCAACTAAGCCAATGAACCACAACTACTGAGCCCATGTCTAGCGCCTGCGAGCCGCAGCTACTGAGCCCGTGGGCCCTAGAGCCTGTGCTTCACGATAAGAGAAGCCGCCACAGTGAGAAGCCAGCACACCACAACTAGAGAAAGCCCGTGCGCAGCAACGCAGAGCCCATGCACCCCACAAAGACCCAGTGCAGCCAAAAACAAATACATTTTTAAAAAAGGAACAGCAATTAAAAAAAGAGTTCTGGAGATGAATGATGATGATAGTGGCACAACAATGCAAATGCCCTTAACGCCAATAAATTTTACACTAAAATACCTAAGAGGATACATTTGATTTTATGTGTGTTTTACCACAATTTTTTTAAAAAATTTTAAAAGAATTTTAAAGGACACAGAAATCAATTTGAAGCACTCCAAATTCCCAGATCTGGGACAATTTGAGCATCAAAATAAATACTGATTACAGTCCATCAGACTGTATTCAGGTAAAGAAATAAATCAGTAAACAAATGGGGAGAAGAGAAGCCTCCTCCTTAGAGCAGAATGCCAACTAATAAATGTAGAGGGAATAATAGAATTAGAAAAACCAGATTTTGCAGCCATTGTAGAAACATTTGATGTGGGCAAGACTCATTCATGGATGTTAAAATTATCGGGTGAAATTATCATGAGGAACAGAATATTTACATAATCTCAAACTCTTCACAAAATATTTACTTGTTGTTCTTATTAATTAATTTAACAGTGGAGAAGCCTGGCAGATGCCATCTTAACCAAGTGTTAAGAGTTAATGTTGCCAGTAATGGGACAAATTGACCAGGTGCCACTCATCAGGATACACAGGGAAGAACAGAGCATGACTTCTGTGACATTCCTGCCAAAGGTGAATAATATCAGGTAAACTCACATTGAGAGACATTCTACAAAATAACCAGACTGTAATCTTCACAAGTGTCAAAGTCATGAAAGATTGAGAGACTGTCTCAGACTGAAAGAGGCGAAAGATACTTGATAACAAAAATGCAATGTGTGATCATGGACTGGACCTTTTTGATATAAAAGACAGTATTGGGATAATTGTTGAAACTGAATCCATAGATTAGTTGGTAGTATTATAGTATCCTGACTTCCTGGTTTTAATGTGGTTTTGTGAGAAAAATAAGCTCTCTTTCTTTTTCTTTCCTCCTTTGCTTCCTTCCTTCTTTCCCTCCACCCTCCTTCCCTCCCTCCTTTCTTTTTTCCCTCTCTCCTTTCTTCCCTCCGTCCCTCTTTTCTTTCCTCCTCTCTTTCTTTTTACCAATGCATCTACTCTGTTACCCACTTGTGAAAACATATTCAACCAAATTACAGTAAGTCCCCTACATACAAACACGTTCCTTTCCAAGAACATGTTCGTTAAGTCCAATTTGTTCATAAGTCCAGCAAAGTTGGCCTAGGTACTCAACCAGCACAATCAGCTATATGCCACTGTACTATAATGGGGTTGTAATACTTTCCACACAAATAATAGATAAAAAGCAAACAAACCAAAAATAAAGAAAACATGTTTAATCTTACACTACAGTACCTTGAAAAGGACAGTAGTAATACAGCAGCTGGCATGCAGGGTCAGGAATCAAGTGTACAGGCAAAGAAGAATTCCTGGATAGAGCAGCAAGAGGAGGTGGGAGAAGGTAGAGTACTACTGTACTCTATCCAGCTGTTGTTGTTTAGACGCTAAGTTGCCTCTGACTCTTGCCACCCCATGGACTGTAGCCCACCAGGCTCCTCTGTCCATGGGATTTTCCAGGCAAGAATACTGGAGTGAGTTGCCATTTCCTTCTCCAGGGGATCTTCCCAGACCAGGGATCAAACCCTTGTCTCCTGCATTGGCAGGTGGATTCTTTACCACTGGGCCACCAGGGAAGCCCGCTCTGTACAGAACTGCACAGTAAAGTACACAAGAGCATGGCCGCCTCTAGAGGGTGTGTGCACGTGCCAACAGGCACCAGATGCGTGAACTGACTTGCTTGGCTGGACACGCAAACACACTGACATCTCTGAAAGTTTGCACCTTGGAGATTCACATGCAGGGGATGCACTGGAAGTGCCTGTGTCTACCAAATATCGTTCTATATGTTCTACATGTAGAACAATATTTAAGTAGTTTTGTTCGTAATGGATCCTAATTAGAAATTACTTGTATAAGGCTAATCAGGGTGCCGTAACAGAATACCATGGACGGGGTGACTTTAACAACAGAAATGTATTTTCACAGAGTCCCAGAGGCTGGAAGTCCAAGATCAAGGTACCAGTGGGCTTGGTTTCTGATGAGCCCTCTCTCTCCTGCTTACAGACTACTGCCTTCTTGTTCTCACCTGGCCTTTCCTTTCCACTTCTCCCTCTTCTTATAAGGACACCAGTCCTGTTGGATTAGGGCCCCACCCTGGTGATCTCTTTTAACCCTAATAACCTCCTTAAAGGCCCAAATTCCAAATACAGTCACGTTGGTAGTTAGGGATTCAATTCATGAATTTTGGCAGGACACAATTCATTCCATAACAGTACCCAAATTCCCATCAACAGTGGAATGCATAAATAGTATCATATTTATTCAGTGGAATACTACATGGCAATGAGAATAAACTGCTAATACACATAACAACACGGGTGAATTTCACAGACAAAACACTGAGCAAACATTTCAGACAGAAAAGGATACAGACTGTATGCTTTCACGTATATGAAAGTCAAAAACAGGCAAAGCTAATCTACGGTAAAGTTGTTTGAATAACAGGAGTGGTAGGTTTGCCTCAAAAGAACATGAAGAGACTCCTCGGGTACCAAAATGTTCTGGGCCTCAGGCTGAGTAGTGATTACATAGCTGTTTACATATGTAAAAATCAATGAAGCTGAAACCATAGAAGCAACCCAAGTGTCCATTGCCTGATGAATGAATAAGCAAACCACGGTCACACTTATGGGGACTTTTATTCCACCTTAAAAAGGAAGGAAATTCTGCAGTGTGCTACAACATGGATGAAACTTGAGGACATGCTGAGTGAAAAAGAAGGGCAAGTACCGTATGAGTCCACTTGTATGAAGTACCTGGAGTAGTCGAAAGCATAGAGATGGAAAGTAGACGGTGGTTGCCAGGGGCTGGAAGGACAGGGAAATGGGGAGTTCTTGTTTAATGTGCATAGAGTTTCAGTTGTACTTGATGAAAGAGTTATGGAGATGGGTGTAGTGATGGTTATACAGCAATGTATTTAATACCACAGAACTAACTATATGCTTAAAATGCTTAATATAGTAATTTTTATGTATTTTATCACAATGAAAAAAATTGGAGAAAAAATCTGTCAGGCTGTAACATAAGATGTATACAGTTTACTATATAAAGATCATATCTCTTACTTAAAAAAACTAAAAAAATACAGAAGGTAATGAGCTGAAATATGGTGAGAATGTATGGTATGGAGAGAAAATAGGGGAGGGCGTGGGAAAAGGCTGGAAGGAGACAGACCCTGGTTCTAGGCCCTTGTAGGGTTTGGATTTTTTTCCTTATAAGGAGTTTAGATTTTTCCCCCAAAAAAGAAGCCATCAGAAAAGGTCTAAGCGGGAAGTGACATGGTCATGTTGTATTTTAAAGACCTTTCTGGCTGCAAAGGGCTCAGCAGACTTGAGGGGCAGGAGTGGAGGCAGGAAGATCCATGCACATTAACCCCTGTGGTCCCAGCCAAGGATGACAGAGGCTTGGCCCAGGCAGGTTCCAGAATCATGAGAGTTGTTGATGAATTGTTAGTAGGATGAGAGAGAGGCAGGAGTCCCGGAGATGGCCAGGCCTTTGCCTCAGGTGACTGGGTGGGCTGTGATTCATCGTTTAGGACTGGGAGAGGTTTAGGGCACAGGGGGAAAGGATGTGGGTTCAATCATGACATGCTGAGTTTGAGGTACCCACAGAACATACAGGAGGCAGTGAGAAATAAAAACACACACAGAGAGCGGGCTCGAATGCCAAGCCTAGGGGCAGGAACACGAATGAGGAAAGTGGCTGTGAGTGGAATGAAGTGGTGGAGACTATGGGAAAATGGGGGAAGTGATGTTTTTGGTGAAGGAGGAAGCTGCCAGCCAGAGCTCATGTAGAATAAAGATCCAGCAGGGCAGACCTACCAAGTGTTCAAGAAAAAATGGGAATCAGGATTTTGAATATGAAATCTGCAGAGTAAAACAACATTTTTAATTGAAGTATACATATAGAAAAGTGCATGAATTCTAAGTGTACAGCTTGAAAAATTATTGTAAAATGAGTTCACTTATGCAAATCTGTTGATTTTCAAATGTTTAACGACTAATTTAAACTTTTTAAAAGATACCGCAGCAAGGACTTCTCTGGTGGTCCAGTGGTTAAGACTCCTCTCTTACACTACAGGGGGTGGGGTTCGATCCCTGGTCAGGGAAGTTCCACATGCCATGCAGTGTGGCGAAAAGAAAGATACTGTAGGCAAAACAGAACATATCTGCGTGGGCCTGGGGCTACCATTTTGGAAAATGAGGTGGAGGTTTCAGAAGAACATGTAGCTGGTCTGTGGAGTCAAAGTTGTGGAAGAAACCAAGAAACTGAAAGTGGAGAGCTAGAGGAGAGAGAGCAGGGACGGGGTTTGGGGAATGCTGGGTCTCACTGAAAGATGTGAAGATAAGAGGAAGCTCCAAGGCCCTTGGGTTCCATGAGGTGACCAGCTGTGGCTTAGAGATCTGTGACCGGACCATCCAGGATGGGGCTTCAGAGAAGAGGTGGCTTCACACATAGACGGGGAATGCCTAAAGTGTCATGGTCCCTTAGGACCCCCTAGATACCACGGCAGAGTCTAAACGCTGCTTAGGAAAACAGATTAGAGGAATTGATGGTTCTCTGATTTCATTTTCTCTTTTGATGAAAAATAGATGACTTTTACATGGTGGCAGAACAAACTGAAGCTTGAGTATGGACACAGCTACATCCTCGATGCTGTGAATTTTCCCAGCTCTTTCGTTTCCCATCGCTCCACTCATGACTCATTATGGGGCCAACACCCAACTCCTTCCCCAAAGTCACTCACCATCCAGGGAGGGAGACAGATGAGAAAACAAACAACCCCGTGACCAGGGAGGGATGGGGCCCAAGGAGGCACAGCTCTCAGTTTGAGGTTTGTGAGGAGGTGAAGACCAGGCTGAGCATCAAACAGTGTCTTTAGAGGAAGAAGAGGAAGAGGATGGGGGCATCCTAGGAAGAGGGGACAATGCGAGTGAAGGCTCAGAGTTGTGAAACAGCTTGGTTGTGTGGGAAACCACAAGAGTCTATAAAGGTTGTGAGTAAGGCTGTGAGTGAAGGGAACTCGGGCAGGGCGTTGGGAGGGGCGCTGCTGCCGGACAGGCTGTCTCCCACAGCCCATCCGCAAGGGCCATCTCACTTTCCCACACCTCCTAGTCCTTTGTCCTCTCCTCTCTACTCAGGCCAGTCTTTAGACCACAATTCCCTTCTCCATTGTCACGCTTTATCTCCGTCCTAGAAAACCATGTTCCTTGAAGGCCTGGTCCAGGCCACCTACCTGTCTGAATCCCCCACGAGGGCCCTGAATCCTTCCTCCCACCTTACCCAGCCCATCACTGAAGAGCTAATCATGGCTCACCCCGGGCCTCTGTTGCTACTGTTCTAACCCTGTAGAGTATCCATCTTCCCCTCTGACCATGGCACACCCAGATGGAGTTTCAAATCCTAGCGTGGTGCTAGGCCCATAGCAGAGTTTTTTTTTTTTTTTCCTTGCTATATAGGCTTTCTTTTAAAAAAATTATTTCTTATAATTGTAGGATAATTACTTGACAATATTGTGATGGTTTTTGCCATACATCAACCATAGCAGATATTTAAGAGCTTGTTGAACGAGTTGCCAGAGAATCCAGCCCTTTGAGTGAAATGACACCCAGTGTCCGCTATTTGAAGACAGTGCTGAGAATATTGTTTCACAAACTTGGCAGTTGGAAGAATTATGTGGCAGCATTTTTTAAAAGCATAAAACACTGCAGAAAGTGCTCCCTTCGGGGGAGGACCCCAGGGACATCAAGAAGATTGTGTCTCATTTGAACACAATTTCCCTCTTCCTGTTGACATCTTGGGTTGTGCTGTGAAAAGGCTGCAACCCTGCACCTCTGGGCAGGCGCACTCAGCTGGGGAGATCACCAGGGCAGCTCTTTGGGGAAGGGCATTTGGAGGCCCTGGGACTGTACTCCTGGGACCAAGTAGGCACTAGGCCCAGACTTCCCTCCACACCAGACTTGTGGAGGAGAGAGTCACACATACCTTGCCCGGGGCATCATCACAGGGTCAGGCTCTGTGGACAGACTCACTGCCTGAATAATTTAGCCTGCCCCAGACCTCAGTTTCTTTATCTGTGAAATAGGACTAATCCCTTTCTACTAGAGTTGTTACAAACAGTGAGATATTGAACAGAGAACACTGAGCATGCTGACTGGCACTGGCTGATGATTAACAAAGACTTCCTTCGCCCAGCCTCACAAACTCAGGGAGATGGTGAAGGACAGGGAAGCCTGGCATGCTGCAGTCCGTGGGGTCACAAAGAGTTGGAAATGACTGAACAATGAGTCAGTCATCGAGTGACTAAACAAGTGAGTGCCTGAACAACAACAAGTCTCACAAACACACAGTCTGGACCTGGCCTCTGGAATCATAGCTGTCTAAGGAGCACAGGCTGAGTAGCTAATCACATCAAAGTTTGCACTGATATCTAGTTTTTCCTTTAGCAGGGCCTCTTAGTGCCAGAAAAGTCTTTGTCTTCCTAAGGAAGGGCGTTCAAATGGTGGAAGCAAGTTGGGAAGACTGTTGGCTCAGGGCCTTCCACAGGTGAGCATGTGTGATCACCTCTGATTTTGTCACCCCGTCCCACCCCCTCAAAAGCACCAGTAGCCTCCTGGCCTTTTTGCTATTGTTCAGTCATGTCTGACTCTTTGTGACCACATGGACTGCAGCACGCCGGGCTGTCCTCCGCTATCTCCCAGTTGACTCAGATTCATGTCCATTGAGTCAGTGATGCCATCCTACCATCTCATCCTCTGCTGCCTCATTCTCCTTTTGCCTTCAATCTTTCCGAGTATCAGGGTCTTTTCTAATGAGCTGGCTCGTCTCATCAGGTGGCCAGAGGACTGGACCTTCAACTTCAGCATCCGTCCTTCCAGTGCATATTCAGGATTGATTTCCTTTAGGGGTGACTGGTTTGATCTCCTTGCAGATCTCCCTGGCCGTTACCCATGGGATAAGATCTCACCTCATCAGCCAGGTTTTCAAGGCCCTTGGTGGTATAACCACCATCTGCTTTCAACATTCATCCCATATTCATGCCCAGGTCCCAGCCCTGTGTCTGCACTGAGGCTGTAACCTGGGCCTGGAGCTCCTTTCCTCTCTCTTAGCTGACCCCCATTAGCCATCCACCTTCTAGTTTTGGGACTTCCCTGGTGGCTCAGACAGTAAAGCGTCTGCCTGCAATGCAGGAGACCCAGGTTCAATCCCTGGGTTGGGAAGATCCCCTGGAGAAGGAAATGGCAACCCACTCCAGTACTCTTGCCTGGAAAATTCCATGGACTGAGGAGCCTGGTGGGCTACAGTCCATGGGGTTGCAAAGAGTCAGACATGGCTGGGCGACTTCACTTTCACTTTTCTAGTTAAAGGCCATCTGGGCCTCTGCTGGAACATAGTTTTCAGTTGTTTGTGTCTGTATTTCAGCTTCCCCACAAGGCCTTCTGCATCTGTGGCAAGGGCACACTTCAGAACCCCACTTAGGGCCTGCCCAGTGCCATGCTCAATCCCTCCTTACAGATGACAAGGGGCAGAGCTTCTAAATCTAAGTCTGGCCCAGGTTGGAACATACAGGTGAGCTGAGGAATAGAAGGGTGGGAACACACCCCACCTGCGGGCTCTCTGGGGGGATTTGGGGGTCCTGCTTGCGGATGTTCTGTTTTCTTCACTGACACAAAGGCATGTGGCAGTTGCTTGCATCTGTCTTTGGCCGCTCTAAGAATGCAAAGAAAACTTGTCTATTCCTCCTCTGCTGCCACATTCGGATGGCCTCCTCTAGCACTGCACCAAAAAGCAGCAGTTTGCAAAGTGCCCCAGAGATGCTGCAAGCTGTCCCCAGGTCCCCAGCCCTGTGTCTGGAAACCAGCCTTAGATCTCAAGCAGTGGAGCCAGCCAAAGGCAAATGGGTTCAAGCCTTGCTCTTTCCGGTCTAGGCTCTCTGTTATAAAGAAGAAAGATGGAGGTGATCAGGGAAGCTTTCTGGTGGAGGAATCCACAAGATCCCACTGAAGGAAGAAAATGACCCAGGACAGGAGCAGGCATAGGACTGGCATGTGGGTGAGTGTATCTCTGTCTCATGTACAGCCGGTGCCCAGGAAGTAGGGAGCCAGGCTTGGGCAAAAGCGGCCTGGAGACTCCACCACTTCTGATGCCAGTTGGTGTCTGTCCCAAAAGCAGGACGAGGGCCATTATTCCCATTGTACAGAGAAGAAAGCTAAGGCTTAGATAAGTCAAGATCACACAACTCAGCTAATTAGGGTTGGCAGAGCCAGGTCTTCGATTTCAAGGCCAGAGCCCCTTCATTATACCATGCTGCTTCTCACAGAAGGCCAGTTTGGTGGTGATAAAGGGGAGACATGCTCTTTGTTTGATGTTGGTGAGTGTGATATTATGATTTTTAATAAGTAATATATATTTAATCTTTGTCCTGTTCTTGGCACAGAGTTCTCCAATCCTTGGAACTTCACAGAATGAGAAGAATACAGGTGTTTTCTGTTATGTTATTGAAGTGACCTTAGGAAAGTGCCTGGGATCACCGAAGGATGGGGGCTGGTGACCAGAGGAAGCAACCACACGTAATTAGAGAGTTGGACTTTTCAGTCCCATTCTCCACCCTTATTGCCCTCTCCTATCCCCGACCTCCAGAGAGAGGAAAGAGGCTACAGATTAGGTTCAATCGCCAATGGCTAGAGATTTAACCAACTGGGCCTATGTCATGAAATCTCCATAAAAACCCAAAAGGACTGAATTTAGGGAGCTTCTGTATGGCGGACATGTAGAGGTGCAGGGAGAGCAGTGCTCACAGAACACGCTGGTTCTGCGCACTCCCCCGTATCGCCTTACCCTTTCTGTCTCTCCCTCTGGCTGTTCCTGAGTTAAATCTTTTCACTATGAACCAATAATCTAGTTAGTAAATGTTTGGGGGGGCTTCCCTGGTGGCTCAGTGGGTAAAGAATCTGCCTGCAGTGCAAGAGACACAGGACAGTAGGGTTCAATCCCTGGGTCAGGAAGATCTCCCGGAGGAAGGTATGGCAACCCACTCCAGTATTCTTGCCTGGAGAATACTATGGACAGAGGAGCCTAGTGGGCTACAATCCATTGGGTTGCAAAGAGTCTGCCATGACTTAGAAACTGGACAACACAAATGTTTTTTGAGTTCTGTAAGCTGCTCTAGAAAATTAATCAAACCAAGGAAGGGGCACTGCAACCTCCTCCAGTCTGTAGTCAGCATTTCAGAAGTGCTGAACTTGAGATTGGGTGGTAGGAGCAGTCTTGTAGGACTCAGCCCTTAACCCCTGAGGATCTGATGCTATCTCCAGGAGATAGTGTCAGAACTGGGTTGAACTATGGATGGCCCAGCTGGTGTCACAGAATTGCTTGGTGTGAGGAAGAAAACCCACATGTTAGTAGAACTGGGAACAGAATTGAACAACTGGAACTCTTACACATGACTGGCAGGAATGTAAACTGGTACAGCAGCAGCACTTTACAAAAGTGTTTAACAGCATCTGCTAAAGCTGAACACGTGCATACCTGATAACTCAGCAACTCTGCCCCTATGTTCCAAACACATTCTAGGTACTAGAGTGTTCACAGCAGCACTAGCCGTAAAGCAAAAAGCAACCTGGAAATTCCCAAATGCCCACTAACAATACAATGAATAAAAATATTCTAACATATTTATACAGTGCAATTCTGAACAGCAATATGAATGGACACATGACAGCTGCATAGAAACAGGTAGATAAATGTCACAAACATAATGCTAAGCAAAAGAAGCAGGTGCCAAAGAGTAAACATTATGTGAACCCACTTACATACAGCATTCAAACCGGGCAAAACTTAATCAAGTGAACCCCCACCACCACCCTGGTAACCAGTACCCCAGAAGTCCCTAAGTTCTGGGGAGGAAGATGGAAGGGGTTAAGGGTGGGGGACACATGTGCACCGTGGCTGATTCACAGTACTGTGAAGTAATTATCCTCCAATTAAAATAAATTAATTAATTAAAAAAAAGAAATCCCTAACTTCTAACACCATTTTCTGTGTGTATGTTACTTTCAGTAAACAAGCAAACTTTTTTAAACTGAGGACAATCTCCATAAACTGATACAGAGTGATCCCCGGATGTGATGTTAAATGAAAAACTCAAAGTCAAAAATATACCTATAGCATGTAAATTTTCACGACAGAAAGAAAGAGAAGTAAGAAATTTTATATGACTGATTTTTCAAAAAGAAATACAGGAAGGGTAAACTAATGGGATCAGCTACCCTCCGAGGTTGGGTGGGAATGGGGTGGGAGGGCTATAAGTATTGCTCTCAGCATAATTTTTTGGACTAGAATTGACTTTTGGAACCATGTTAAAGCTTTATGTACTCAAATAATAATAATAACAACAACAACAGCAACAATAATAAAAGATGAGGGAAATTCCTAAAATGAAATACATACACAAACAAGCCAAACTGTATGTATTCAAATAAATAACATAACCATGCTGAAAGAGAAAAAAAGCATAATTTAAGAAAGTTTTGAACACAGTATTTTGACTACATACTCCCAGACAAGGCTTCCCTGGTGGCTCAGGCGGTAAAGAATCCGCCTGCCATTCAAGACCTGGGTTCAATCCCTGGGCTGGAAAGATCCCCTGGAGGATGGCATGCCTGGAGAATCCCCATGGACAGAGGAGCCTGGCAGGCTACAGCCCATGGGATCGCAAGAAGTTGAATACAACTGAGCGACTAAGCACAGAACAGGACAGCACAGCACACCCAGACAAAGGACGAGAAAGGGCTGCAAAAATATCAGACTCAAGTTAGCAGTTTTGCTTTTCAGAGTGGCTGTTGTTGTTCAGTCGCTCAGTCATGTCCAACTCTTTGCAACTCCATGGACTGCAGCATGCCAGGCTTCCCTGTCCTTCACCATCTCCTGGAGCTTGCTCAAACTCATGTCCATTGAGTTGGTGATGCCATCCAACCATTTCATCTTCTGTAGTCCCCTTCTCCTCCTGCCTTCAATCTTTCCCAGCAGCAGGGTATTTTCCAATGAGTCGGCTCTTAGCATCAAGTGGCCAAAGTATTAGAGCTTTAGCATCAGTCCTTCCAATGAATATTCAGAATTGATTTCCTTTAGGATTGACTGGTTTGATCTCTTTGCAGTCCAAGGGACTCTCAAGAGTTTTTTCCAACACCACAGTTCAAAAGCATCAATTCTTTGGTGCTCAGCCTTCTTTATGGTCCAACTGTCACATCCATACATGACTACTGGAAAAACCATAGCTTTGACTATACGAACCTTTGTTGGCAAAGTAATGTCTCTGCTCAGGTGATCAATTCTGAAATGACTTTCTTTGTGTTCTAGGACTGAACAAATGAGTAAATGTGATGAAAGTCATGGATCTAAGTTTTTCGCCTTTGGAGAAGTGAATTAAAAATATGGCAACAGGTAGGACAAGAATGTTCCTCTAGGATGTAACAATATGAGCTCCTGAGTTTATAAATAGATATTAAAATAGATATCAGTTCAGTTCCATTCTGTTCAATCACTCAGTCATGTCCGACTCTTTGCGATCCCATGAACTGCAGCATTCCAGGCCTCCCTGTCCATCACCAACTCCTGGAGTTTACTCAAACACATGTCCATTGAGTTGATGATGCCATCCAACCATCTTATCCTCTGCCGTCCCCTTCTCCTTCAATCTTCTGCCTTCAATCTTTCCCAGCATCAGGGTCTTTTCAAATGAGTCAGTTCTTTGCATCAGGTGGCCAAAGTATTGGAGTTTCAGCTTCAGCATCAGTCCTTCCAGTGAATATTCAGGACTCATTTCCTTTAGGATGAACTGGTTGGATCTCCTTACTGTCCAAGGGACTCTCAAGAGTTTTCTCCAACACATTCATTCAAAAGCATCAATTCTTCGGCGCTCAGCTTTCTTTATAGTCCAACTCTCACATCCATACATGACTACTGGAAAAACCATAGCTTTGACTAGAATAGATATGGTTATGGATATTCTACTTCCTGGACCATTCTCTGCTGAAATAAACAAGGGCTCCTTGGCAGATATCTGATTCCTGGGCAAATACATGCTGAGTCTGAAAGTGAGGAAATGCTCAGAAAAAAATTAGGAAATGTCAAAAGGACACAGGTGCCAGTTTGAAGGGGCTCCCAGCAGCCAAATCTGGGACCATGGAAGTGTCAAAATAAACAGTGATAGGAAAGAATCATGACCCAGTGAATAAAATAAGAATTCATGAGTTGATACACATATAATGTAATGAATATAAATAAATACATGGAGGGGGAAGCTCTTCCTTATAATAGCACTTGAACTAATAAATAAAGAGGAAATTATGGGATTAGAAAATCACATTTAGCCATCATCATAGTAATAATTGATTCAGGCAAGAATTATCAATGGACACTAAAATCAGTGGATGAAAAGTTTGATACACAGGATGTTTATAGTCTTCAGGTGATTCTCCCCAAAATACTTGTTAAATACAATTGGAAAAGTCATAATTCTTTGGCAGTAGACCTTCCTTTAACCAGCAACCCAAGTTGGTATCACTAGGAATAGAACAAAGACAACAGATACCTCCTGAGATGATGTGCCAAGAAGAACATAATGTCACTTCTGTGACAGTCTTGCCAAAAATTAATAACCTGAATCTAATCATGAGGAAACACCAGACAAGCCCAAAGTGGAGAACATTCATTAAAATAACCAGCCTGTACTCTTCAGAAATGTCAAGCTCATGAAAGACAAAGAAAGGCTGAGGAATTATTCCAAATCAAGTGATCCTAAAAAGACATGACAAGTAAATGCAACTTGTGATCTTGGATCCAATCCTGGATCAGAAAAAAAAAAATTTTTTTAATAGAAGACATTATTGGGACAAATAGCAAAATTTTAATAAGAAGGTCTATAGATTAGGTAATATTCTATTAATGTTAATATTCCAATTCTGATAACAGAAACAAGAACATATCCTTGTTCTTGGGAACTATGCACTGAACTATTGGGAGGTAATATTCATGGCAGGCTTAACCAAAAGCTAGGAACAACCCTAATGTCCATCAACAATGGGTAAACTTTGGTACTTTGATACAATGAAACACTATGAGCCATAAAAAACAATGAATTGCTGATACATGCAACTACGTGGATGAATGTCAAAATGATTAGGCAGGCTACTCTCAAATGGCTCAGAAAAAACCCGTATATGTGTATGAGTGCATGTTCAATCCCTTCATTGGTGTCCAACTCTTTGCAAACCTATGGACTGTAGCCCACAGGGCTCCTCTGTCCATGGGATTCTCCAGAGAAGAATACTGGAGCAGGTTGCCATGCCCTCCTCCAGGGGATCGTCCCGACCCAGGGATCAAACCCACATCTCCTGTGTCTCCTGTAATGCAGGCGGATTCTTTACTGCTGAGCCACAGGGAAGCCCATATTTGTGTATACTTGTATATATATTGCAATTATAATAATATGTATATATACATACAGAGAGAATGGTGGGATAAATGTAAATGTTAATTGTTAAAGAATTTGGGCGAAGGATAAATGGGAGTTCTTTGGCTTGGTCTTACAACTTTGCTGTACATTTACAATTATTTCAAATAAAGATTTAACTGACTAAATGTTAATTGGTATGCTTGTATTATTATTTACATAGTCATTTATTGAGATAAAATCTTTATACAGCCTTAAGGGTACCATTGTACCCTTAACAGTTGTCCACATACATACACCCACCACCCCAATCAAGATACAGAATGCTTCTGTCACATCACTCCAGAAAGTTCTCTCATGCCTCCTTCCTGTCACCCCCTCTTCCGCCCTGAGGTGACCAGTCTTCTGATTGCTATCACCAAACCCATTATGGCTTTTCATACCAGTGGAATCATGCAGTTCTCCTCATTGGTGGCTGGCTGCTTTCAAATTCAGCGTAATGACTGCAATTCATCCATGTGCTTACACTCATCAGCAGTTCATTCCTTTAGACGGCTGAGTAGTATTCCACTGTATCAATGTACCACGGTCTATCCAGTGTTGATGGACATTGGGGTTGTTCCTAGTTTGGGGTTATTTCATTCATTATTATGAATGAACCTGCTATGGATCTTCCTGTACAAGTCTTTGTGTGGACCTATGTTTCCACGGCACTGCCTGGCTCCCTGTGGATACCAACACTGTCTTGCCCTCACTCACATACATGGGTAGAAACATAAACCTTGGGCTTTTAAGAATACCAGAAAAGATTACTGATCCAAATTCTCTCTCTCTCTCTCTCTCTTAAAAATTATCTCCTTTGAGAATGCCTAAATTTCCATCAGTTGCTGTCTCTTCCTTTGAGGCTACTGTAGCTCCGGCTGGTCTGAAATTTTATTGGAAAAGAGTTTGCTAAACATTTTTCTTCTGACCAGGAAGGCCTCTGCATAGGGCTATGGAAAGCGGGTGAAGGGACTGAAGAGAAGCATCCCCCATGTCACCATTTTCTGGGAAGTGTGTATTTTCAGTGTATATGTTACTCTTGGACTGTGTCTTCCTCAGCAGTTCCTATCAGATACCCATCCCTAGGCTAAACCATCAGGTCAGTTTATGAACTTAGCATCTCAGACCTGTCCATCCCCAGATAGCCGTCCTGGAAGGAGGGAAAAACACCAGTGTGGAATCTCCATATTCCTGACTGCAAGGGTCCCTGGAGGCCTGGGTGCAGGGGCTGGGGGTGGGTAACGGGGAGTGAGGGATGTGTGTGCTGGCGAGAGGGAGCCTGCAGCCACGTGCAGGGACGCGACCGCTGGTCCTCATGGCAGCAAGCCTCTCCGCATCAGTGGACTAAGCCAATTTGTGCCCCCACCGCCTTCGCCCCAGGAAGGATTCAGCGGGCTTTGTGTAAGGGGATTAAGGCTCTAGCCTGCTCAGCAAGGAGAAGGGCTCTTAGCTCCAAGTTCTGTGGCTGTGTGACCATGCCACCCTGTGCCCACAAGGCCTTGAGGGCTGCTGTAGGCCCTGACTCCAGGGCAGCAGGAACTTCAGCTAGAAATAGGAGCCACAGCCCGCAGCCTCCCTAGGGTGCTGTGCACCTGTGTCCTATGAAAGTCCCAAGAAGGAGACTTTCAGGGATCTGGGGAGGGGGGTGGGAGAGAGGGGGCGGAGACAGGCAGAAAGACACGCCCTGGAAAGATCTGAGCCCAGGCAGGAGTGATGCTGGCAGAACTTCTCTGTGTCTGCTGGACCTGGGCTGGGTGCTGAAGCAGGTACCTTCTGCGTAGATTCAGACCTGAACTTGGAGTTTGAAGGCTGGAGCCTCACCAACTCTGTGAAATAGCCGAGTCTGGTGTCTCCTGTGGTCAAATGGGAATGACTGTCCTCCATGACAGGATGGCTCAGGAATGAGAGAGCTGTCCACTTGAGGGACTTCGGCTAGGACTCTGTTACTCAGAAGGCTGCTTGTGAATGTCCTTTGGAGGGCCAGGGATGACCCGGGCAGTGACAAGTAGTGGGGGGTGGCAGAAGTCGGGGGCAGGACTGGGGGCTCTGTCTCCGCTTGGGAAGAGAGATGCCCCCACATCCTTTGCTCACCCAACCCCATCCCTGGGGAATATGTCCTGCAGGTCAGCTGACTTCCTGTCCCCTTCATTTCCTCCTCCACTTCACAGAAGCCCCGCCAGAGGCCAGGCCCTGGGAGAAAAGCTGGGGGGAGGGGCAGAAGAGGACGGGGACAAACCAGTCCACACCCCACTGCTCTGCCCACCACCCAGCCTGCCCTCTGCTTGACAGGGCCTGCCAGAATCTCCTCAAGGCCTTGGGCTCAGAACCTTGGAGCCGGGACTCCCACTCCATCTCGGTGTGGCTGGCCCGGGAAAGCCTTGGTCTCTTTATCTACACAACAGGATGTGGACGGGGAGGCCTAGATTAAGTGCCCATGCAGGGCCCTCCCGATAGAGTCCCTCAGGCAGACCCCTCTATTCTCCCTTCTTAGCCGACTTCCCTGTGCCAGCTTCTAGGATCAAATACTGAGCATTCAGGAACGGCTTTAGAAAGCAGCTGATGTGCTGCGCCCATTGTTCAGATGGGAACAGTGAGACCTAGGGAGGGATGAGACTTGCCCCATCCAGTGAGTGAGCACCAGGCTGACTCCATCTCCTGGTACACAGTCTGTTCTCTCAGCCCCTGGCTCACAGTGGGAAGCAGAGCATTTTACAGTCGAGCAGGGGGCAGGGAGGCAGTGACTCCTCCCTCGAGTGGTGGTGGGGGGTGGGAGGCGGGAGGCTAGTCCAGACAGGTTCAGCGGGAATCTACTCTGGCCGTGGCTGCCTTCCGTTGGGCTGCCTCAGGCTGGGCCCAGGGCCTCAAGGTCCTAGGGACATTGCTTTCTGTTTATTTTCTGCCGGGCTTCTGCACGCATTGCGGTTTCCTCTTGGAAGGGCTGCAGTGGGAACTGTGGGGCCCGCTCTTGGGGGCTGGGCTGTATCTGTGGGAAAGTTTGGGTTCTGCAGATGGCTTACAGCCTGTTGCCAGGACCCTAGTCCCTGAATCCCCACCCCCAGTCCCTGTGCTGAATTCCTACGCTGTGGGCAGTGGGCTCAGCTCCTCCACCTAGGCCATTTAGAGTGAGTAGAGGGCCAGATCCTCTGTGTGTGAGCCAGAGGGATCTTCTAGTCCACACTCCTCACCTTCTATTTCACAGATGGGGGAACCAAGGACAGAGATTCCCCCGTTCAAGGCCTCTCCTAGTCTAGAGCAGAGCTGGGGCATGAACGGGGTTGCCTGGTTCCCAGCTCAGGGAGCCTTCCGTGGGGCCTGAAATCCCCTCATCCCTTTGGGCTTTGCTGGAGTGGGGTGGACACCCAGGGATGTCTGAAGCCCTGAGTTTCCCATGACATCTCTTTGGAAGGGGCCTGGCCCTCCTTCCCCACGGTACCCTGGCCACGGCCCAGACTCTGGGCAGAAGGAAGTTGGGAGGGGGCCACCCCTGCCCTTGCTCTCTCTGGGGTCCCTGGGAACCTGACCCACCACTGAGAGGGCTGTGTTCCGGCCTGGGAACCAATCCTCGGATTTGAATTTCAACTCCCCTCTCCCCTGTCCACTGGCTTAGCAACTCTACCAAATTGTCCCAACCCCCTGTGCCTCAGTTTGCTTGTGTGTAAAGTGGACTTGTGACAGCCACCGCCTTACAAGGCTAACAACAGAAGCAGAAGTACTACACGAGCTGTAAGATGCTCAGGGCACATGGGGGAGTTGAGGCCAATGGCCAAGGACCTGATTCCAAGCAGCAGCTGGGAACGGCCAAGGTCTCATCTTGCCCAGAGAGGCCTGCGGGGGCGCCCAGTGAAGGTGCTAAGCTGTCTCTGGAGAATGCCTGCCCTCTCTAGGGAGTGTGCAGGCCTTGGGAAGGGAGCAGGATGGCCTGGCGAGTGGCCCCACTTTGCAAGGGCGGGGGCCACCCGATTCCTGCCCTCAGGGAGCCAGGTGCTCTGTGGGGGGAGCTGATAATTGAGCCATCTCTCAGGGAGCCGACCCTTATTTTTATTAATCTGCAAGACAAAGCAAGCAGAGCTGTCCTGCTGAGGAGACTGTGAGAAGGCGATGAGATGAAGGGGAAGTCATTTATCTTGCCAGCCTCTTCTGCTTGGGGGACTTTCCTGGCGTGTGACAGAAGAAGTGGAAGCCAACATCGGAACCTTGGGCAGAGGGCTCCGTGGCTCCTCTCCCTCACATGTCTTTGCCCCTAGTCCCCCAGCCACCTGCCTCTTTAATCCATTTAACGCCTCTTCGTTGCTGCTTTGTTGTTTTTTTTTAATACTTTTCTCCAGCTCAGGCCCCCTGGGGCCTCCTTGACAGATGAGAAACTCCCAGGGTCCCAGTCGCGACAGCCTTGGGCTTGGCAGTTCCCGGAGCTGGCTGGGCTGTTCCCCAGGAGGGGACGCAGCTTCAAGGTCAGGCTGACGCTGGCTGACCTTGAAAGCTTCCCCTGCCTCTCCTGACATGCCCCCACTCTCTAAGCTCAGTGAGCTCCATCACATTAAAAAGCTGTTAAAAGTGCCCATCTGGTTTGCTGCCTGCACGGGTGGCTGGCCGATCGATGGTCGGGATGAGCCGGCAAGGGTCTGCCCTGGGGACCTGGCCCACGGGGCAGCCTGGCAGCCTCCATTCACCCACTCTCACTCGAGGGAGGGCAGGCAGTAGGAAGAAGACAAAATAATCAGGGTGGGGACGCTGTGAGCTGTACTTTATGTGTATGTGAAAGGCGCCCTCTGGAGTTGTGCTGCGATCAGGCTTAACACATACCCTGTGCCAGGCATTAGCCTAAGTGCTTTAAACAGATGAATTCATTTATCTTCCCAGCAATCCACTGAAAGGAGGCTATTATTAATTCCATTTTGCAGCTGGGAAAATGAGGCACAGAGAGGTTAAGAAATTTACTCAAGGCCACACAGCTAGTAAGTGACCAAGCCAGGGGGGTGGGAAGCCAGGACGTCTGGCTCCAGAACTCGCTGCAGCATCTGATGTTGCCTGGGCTGCTTCTGGGGAGGCGACAAGACCATACTCCCTGACACTCTCGCAGAAATCTTTTTTTTTTTTTGGCTGTGCTGGGTCTTAGCTGCGGCATGGGGAATCTTAAGTATTGACACGTGAACTGTTATTTGTGGCATGCTGGATCTAGATCCCTGACCAGGGCTCAAACCCGGCCCCCCTGCGGTGGGAGCACAGTCTCAGCCACTGGACCACCAGGGGATTCCCCCTCATAGCAATCTTGAGAGAGAAGTATGACCATGTTCGTATTACAAATAGAAGACCGGGGGCCCAGGAATGTTTAGACACTTCTCCAGGGTCACACAGCTGGTAAGCAGATGAGGAGACACTCAACCCAAGGACCCACTGGTTTCAGCCTTACCTGCAGGGTGATGTCCACTTCCCACTCTGCACACGCTGTCTTGCCTGGGCTGCAGGTAGCAGCCTCCTCTGGGCTGTAGCTGCCCTGTCTGGATTACTAGGGTAGCCTGAGCTGGGCTTCCGAACTCCAGGGCAGTGTGGCCACAGACAAGCCCTTTCCTTCCCTGGGCTTGTGTTTCCTCGGGCCGGGGTCAGATAATCTGAAGGCCTGGTGGGGGCGGCAGGGGTAGAGTATGAGGAGTATGCAGCATTCAGTGATATGCTGGGCTTTGGGCCCTTCATTAAATTCCAAACAAACCTAGCTGCAGCCTTCCACGGAGGGCTTCCTGGGCCTCCAGAGCATTTTGTCTGTCGGCTAATGGTTTTTGGTACTCCTGCAGGGCCTAGTAACAGCCAAGCCCTCGAGGGCTCACACCTAGCCCCTCCTAGGCTGAGGAAGGCTCCCCGGGAGGCACCAAACTTCCTCTGCCACCCCAGCTGACCAGGCCCCCCTGGGGACATATCACAAGCAGAGCTGGGGGAAGGGAAAGGTTGAGAGGGGGCCCCAGGGGAGATGAGGGATCACGCCCCAACTCCCATTCTGCTCCCAGCTGGCTGCCACATGTGGCTGTCAGGAGCCCACAACTCCATCACTGGTGGAAATCTTCAGATTAACCCATGAAGGCCCACCTTCCAATGACAATTTTAATGCCAAGGTCTAATGATATCCCTCAATCGCCTTTCCCACCTTACTACCACTCATCCCCAGTTCGCTCTGTCCCAGCCACACTGACCTCCCTGCTGTCTTCAAGTACATCAGGCCCCCTGCCACTTCAGGGCCTTGGCACAGGTGACCATTCCTCTGCCATCCCCCTTCCCCATGGTCCTCATTGTTGGCTCACTTCTTAAGCTGCTTCAGGTCTGTTCTTGATTTCTACCTTCTCACCAAGGCCTGCCCTGACCACTTGACTTCAAACTGCCTCCTCCCAGCCCTCCCCACCCTCCTGACCCTGCTCTGTTGCATTTCACAGATTTATCACCTTCTGACACTTTGTAATTAACTTATTTATATTGTTTTCCTCTTTGTCCTTCATTAAAATATAAGCTCCAAAAAGGCAGGGACTTTTGTTTGTCTTGATCAACATCAAATTCGTCCCCAGTACTTAATATCTAAATACAGTGTAGGTGCTTAATGAACACTTGTGGAACAAACGAATGGATGAGTGTGTAGATTACAGTACATCCCAAAGCAGGATAACATGTGTTCGTTTGTTTGGGGACCAGGAAGCGAAGTCTTCCAACACTTAGGCTGGAGCCTCACCTCTGTCCTGTCGGCTGTGTAATCCTGAGCTTGTGCCTCGACTCAGGGAGCCTCAGCTTACTAAGTGTCCTGGCCTCCCACAGGACTGCAGCTTCTGAAGAGATGGCTTCCAGGAGGGGCCTGGCAGTCAGCACACCCATAGGCCCTTCTGCTGCTCTCCATCCCAGGCAGCCCCCCACATCCTGGCTATGTGACATCAACGCTAGACAGATCATCTGACTTCCCTGGGGCTCACTTTCTCCACTTCTAAACTGGAAGATGATGAAGACTGAGGTCCGTGAGCAGGTGCCATTGAGCCTGGGATTTGGTGAGCTTTCTGCAAAGCTTCACTCTATTCAGTTGTTGCTAGGTCAATGGGATGGAATGGCCTTCACCATGGAGCACTGGGCCATCAGACGCCCCTCCCTAGCAAAGGGGGGACCACCAGAGTAGAGGACAACAGAGCCAGCATTGACTTTGGGGGTCAGTGGGTGACGTCGCAGAGGAACAGGAGCTTGTCCAAGGCTGTGAAGACTCAGACTCAGCCCTTCCCGAGCACCTGTAGGTTTCACCTCGTGGGTCTTTTGGTGTCAGGCAGCCCTTGCAATCCTGTCCAAGGCTTGCCAAGGGTTGGGATACACGTGCTTTCAGGCGTGTGTTCATTCTCTTCCTACATCTTTTCCCCACCAGCTGAGAGTGTGTGGGGTGGGGTAGGAGGCAGACCCTGGGTGGGAAACTAAACTCCTGGTTCTAAACAGTCTTGGGCTCTAGAAACCCTCTGATGAAAGCTATGACCTTCTCTTGAAAGAGAAGCACATTTCCACATTCAGAAGATAGAACCACTGTCCCTGTAAATGAGAATTTAGTCAGCATCCAGTGGGGTTGCCCCCATGGTGGGGTTGGCCGTGGTCCCAGTTACTGGATCCCATGTGTCCATGCCATCCAGCTGCATTATCAGATCTGTTGCAGCAGCATCTCATGTAAAACGAGGAGGGTCACTGCCATGTTATCGGCCAGGAGTCCATCTTCAGCAGCAGGGCCCTGAAGGGCAGCACACAGCATCTTGGACATGCACGGTCAGGTTAGGGTGGGGAAGATGTGGCAGTGGTGAGAGCCGCCCCCAGCCCTGCCTCTCTCGGGACCCCCTCGGGGCTCAGACATGTGGGGCGCTGAGAAAGACTCAGGTGACAAGACAGGCTGGGGGAAGCGGAAAGAATGCAGTTTAAGGGAAGATTCTCTAGGTCTGGTCCTTGAAAGGAAGGCAGGAAAAGCATTACTAAGCCGTTTCACAGATAAAGAAATTGAGGCTCAAAGTAGACACTGAGCATGCAGATCAAGAAAATGAAAAACCAGGATTTGAATCTGCTCTGACTGCCTCTACAGTCCATGTCTTAGCCCAATGGAAGGAACAGTCTCAATAATTTAACTTGACATGGAGCAGCTCCTGTGTATAGAATCCTGTGTCAGACAACTTGGGAGGACACGGATCCAAGGGGCGCATAAAACCCACTAGAAACATCCAGGGAAGTAATAATAATAATAATAATAACCAAGGAATAATAATAGCTAACATTTTGGGAGCTATAATGCTAGGGGCCAGCATTAAGCCAAACGATTTTTATGAATTATGTCATTTAAGCTCTTGGATACTTCAAGGTATAAGTAGCACTGTGTCTGTTATTCTTGTTTGCTTTGGGACCCAGAAGTGTGTACTCATTTTTGAGACAAGAGCCTCAGTGAGGGTAGGCAGCTTGCCTTTGACAAAGGTGGTATCTATCTGAGGCTCTTTCTCACTGCCTGGATGTTATCTGGAGCTGCATGAACCCAGGCAGGTGTCACCTAGACCCCTGGCTCAAGCTGGCTGGAGCAGGATGAAGTAGAAAGGTTGTGGGTAGGCATCACTCCTGGATTGTTCTAGAGGAATTGTATTCCGTGTCCCCTCTCTGAGCCTCATTTTTCCCTTCTTTGGATCCTCTGACCTCTGATGTCCTTGAGTCTGTGATCTGAGCTGTTCTCCCATTCCAGATGCTTTGAGGCTCAGTTAAGGGTTAGGGTCTCTGTGACAGCAAAGAGTGACTTGATGGAGGAGAGACCAGCTGCCAGGGTTGGGGCGGGGTGATGGGGGATGGGGAGAGAGCGAAGGCGAGAGCACACGAGGAAATCCCCCTGGAGGAATACACTTTCCCGTGCTTGGAGAGTTTGGAGGGAGAAGAGCCAGGTCTCCTCCCAGCCCTACTCCCAACAAGCCCCAGCCACCTTGCCACCCCTGTGTCCCCCCAAAAGGCCAATTTAATATCAGACCAACCAAGACAGCAAAGAAAACAATGATAGGAGAAGAGGGGCCAGCATTCAGCCACATCGCTCTTCTTTCTGGACTTGAGTCTCTCCTTGGTGAAGAGAGGGAGTGTTCCTTCAGTCACTGGGTGGTATTCATGCCCCGCTGGCTCTGAATCTGAAGAGGTGAAGGTAGTCCCTCCGTGCCCTATCCCAAGTC
>NW_011494753.1:7624433-7640202 GCF_000754665.1 Bison bison bison
CAAGATGTCTGGCAAATGGAAATTCAATTGCTTTAATATAGAGACTATTTTGCTGCAGTCGAACTGGAGCCTCTTATTAAGAATCTGATGGAATTTCTAAACAGAGAGAGAGGCCCCAAGGAGGGGGCATCGCCCATCACACACCAACATTGCTCTTGACATATTTATGGCTCCAATAAAATCTTCCATCTGGTATATTTTAAAATAAAATTGAAAATTTATCACTATCCCTGAGTTGGTTTGTCGTTCTCCCCAGGAGGAGATAGCCAGCCTGAGATTACCGCAGCGGCGGTGGCGGCAGCAGCGGGTGGCAGGCGGGCAGAGGGGTTACCGGGCTCTGATTTAAATTTCAATACTTTCCCCATTACAGCTGTCTGGGCTGGGAAAATTACTAGAGGGCAGCAGGCCCTGTTCTTCTCCTGTTTCTCTGGACAACTGCTCAGCTCTCTCCTTGGGGCCTGCAGGTACGGTTTGTTCTATCTCCTGGTTTGTAAGATCTGGATAAACCTGGGAGACATGTGAGAAACCCTGGTTTTCTGGGATGATGGTTCTCCAGGCCTGGGAATAAGCATTGTCCTTATTCAATCCTCTGGAGCCCAGGGGACATCTTTGGAATCGGCCAGATGGTTGAAAAGGTCCTCTGTTTATTAGGACTCAGAGATCAAGATCAGGGCTTAGACTCAAGTGGGGATCAAGGTTCAGTCTATAACCAGCATTAAGGGTCATCTAAAATTAAGATCAAAACTTAAACTTATGTCAGGATCAAGGCTTGGTCGATAAGAGCGTTCAGGGCTCAGGCTCAGGGGATCAAGGTTCAGTCTATTAACAAAGACACGGCTCAGATTTCCTCTTTATAGAAGTCAGTTCATATCTCTGAGCTTTAATTTGTCTTCAGTCAAATGGAGAGATAAGAATTGCCCTGCCTGCTTCCAGAGGCTACCTAGAGGAACAAATAAAACAAGACTGCCTTTCGTTTCTGTAACATTTCATAGTCTATAAAAATGCCAGTATATACCTCATATCTTTGGTCCTTATAATAATCCCTACTTTAAAGACAAGAATACAGGCTGAGAGAAGAAGCTTATCCAAGGTCACACAGCCTGTAAACACAGGCAGGAAAGAGGGATTGGACCCAGCTCTTCCAGACTCCAACTGGTTCCTAGCACACAGAGAGACAAAGAAGTAGTTACAAGACTGCATTTGTCTACCCAGTACTCGTTTCCCCGTTTTTGCTCTAGTAACAGCCTGCGTATTCTCTCCTGGGGGCCAATGAATCTACCTAAAAGACTAGGTCCTAGCTTCCCTTGCAGTCAGAAGTGGTCAATGAGATACGAGGAAGGAGAACTGTGGAGTGGGACTCCTGGGAAAGTTGTGTAATAGAGACATGGATGAAGAGTATGCAGATTCCTCCCTTCCCTCCTCCTTGCTTCCTGCCTGGAATGCATACACAAGGGAGCCCAGCAGCCATGATGGGCCATGAGGTGGCATGGAAGACAGAAGCAGTGCTGAGGAAGACACCAAAAGAGAGAAGGAGCCCGGGACACTGATGACATGTGGAGCCACCATACCAGCCCTGGACTGCCAGCCTCCAGTTATGCAGCAGTAAAAGACACAACTAATTTATTTAGGCCGTTATGCTTGAGTCTCTGTTACGGGCAGACAGATGTAACTTTCAGCTGATTCAAAGGTGTTACCCTGAAAAGATATGGTCAGGTAAACTTGAGAAACACCATGCTAAACAGAGACTTTGTTGTATAACTTCCCAGAGCCTTTAAATCCTGCCCAGTGGGTTTCCCAAGCTTGCTCTTCACGGATCTCTCTCCTGGTGCCACACTGTGTCTGGGCGCTGGGAGACCCTTCCTGATATCTGACGGGAACTGGAAAATGCCTCATCCAGTGCTCTCGTTGTTAAAGTAAATGAAGCCACTGGCCCCTTCTTGAGCTTAGCTAGCGTTCTGATTTTGGCTTCTCAGCTTTTAAGGAAGGCAGGGCCAAGTGTGTGTGTGCGCTCAGTCGTGTCTGACTCTTTGCGACCCCATGGACTGCAGCCCGCCAATCTTCTCTGTCCGTGGGGTTATCCCCGCAAGAATATTGGGGTGGGCTGCCATTTCCTTCTTCAGGGGATCTGCCCGACCCAGAGATTGAACCCGTGTCTCCAGCAGCTCCTGCGTTGGCAGGCAGATTCTTTACAACTAGCGTCACCCGGGAAGCCCGTAGGGCCATGCAGGGGAGGACTAATTTGGGGACAAAGCTAGCAGAGCCATCTGGAGCAAGAAGGTCTCCTTGCGCAGCTGGAGCCTTCAGTGACCGGGGCTTGCCTCACAGGTGAGGGGCCTATTACAGGGAGAAGAGGACCCGGGGCACCCTTTACATCTTACACAGGGCACGAGCAGTCTGTCCCTCTCCCCACCCCAAGGCATGGAGAGGGCATGGAGCGTGGGAGGGACTCATCCCGGCCACAGAAACAGTGACTGACACCCTCTGCCCAACCTACTGCCAGCCCTTCAGTTTTCCAGAAAGCTCTGGCTGAGTCATGTACTTTGCTGCAGTAGCTGCGCCTCACTCCTCTGTGGGGGTCCCACTGCAGGCTGCAAGATCTCGACACGCCCTTTCATTGCCATTTTAAGAGACTCATAGCACAATAACAGTAATAGAGGCACCTGCTGCCTGGCTTGGTAATTACTGCGCTCCTTGTTGGAGAACTGTTTACTGCTTTGCAAAGGGTGAGGTCTCCCACTACTTTTTAAATAAGTGTCCTCCTTGGAGAGCACGGCCGCAGCTGGGGCAGTTCATCAGCAGCCTGTGCCAAGGAGAGAGAGGCATGGAGCCCCAGTGTGGCAGCCCAGGTGGACGAAAGTGGTTGTGTGTGTGGGGGGTGGGGTGGGGTGGGAGGTGGTGGTGGGGTGGGGGGATGCAGCCAGAATCCCAGGCCAAGGATGCCTAAGGACTCACGGTCCCCTTCCCTCTGTTCCGCTGTGGCCAAGTCCAGCCCATTCCCCAGACCTCAGTCTCTCTGTCTGTGCAATGGGGGCGAGAGATCAGGCCTCTGAGAACTTGTCCAGATTTCTGAAGTTCTGCCTTTTAAAGGAGATTGTAGGGAATTGAGGGCAGAAGAGAAAGACAACTAGCTCCCTCTTTTGCTAGCAAACTCCTAAACAGCAGGAACCGTGCCTGTTTCCTCCCTTTAGCTCAGAACCTGACTCTGGCGTGGTGAGGTAGAAGAACCCATCCCAGCCAGAGGTGTGGATGGTTCTAGAGGAGGGTGGAGTGGATGGGAAGGGAGTGGCATGTGGGAAAAAAATGGAAGCCCAGGGCTCTTTCTGAAGAAAATCCAATATCAGAACTTTAACAAGAGCCCCATAAACCAAGAAACAAATCTTGGACTCAGGAGGTGAAGGATCATTTAAATGGCAAATTCCCCTGTGCCTGCAAGGGCCTTGTTTATAGAATAAAGAGCTGAGAGTGCAGGTGGTCCCACACAGAAAACTGGAAGCTTTTCTGTTTCAACTCCCCAAAGATTCATCTGCAATGCAGATGAAGCATCTTAGAAACAAGGATGAAAACAGGGCTTGATTTTCACAAAGGCCAATTCAGAGGCACACTTCCTGTCCAGCCCAGCACACCAGCATCTGTGTGTGAGATAACCATCCCCTGCTGGCTAGGAGCCTGCCCAGGTCCTGCCAAGGTCAGGTGGGCCTACACCCATGCCTGCGTGCAAACTTACACACCCATACACGCTCTCATTTACTCGGGATCTACAGCAGACTCATTTTGAATTTGTTCTTTATGTAAGGTCTATCCTCTGCCCAGATCTGGATCTAGAAAATTCATTTACTCTGCAGTTATTGAGTAAGGAGTAAGAGCCAGGCATTGGGAATACCATGATGAATAAGATGCAGCTCCTCAAGGAACTCACAGGTCAGGCAGAGAGATAAAGAGACCAACACTTCAGAGAACAGAGCACCATGGGAGCATAGTAGATGGGCATCTAGTACAAGCTTGGGAGGTCAGGGAGCACTTCCTGAAAGAGGTGACATCTTTAAGCAGCACTAACCAATGATAGCCACTGGCCACGTGTGGCCTGTGTATTTCATTAACTTAAGGTTCATGCATGTGAGCACAGTCATGTCTGACTCTTTACAACCTCATGGATTATAGCCCACTAGGCTCCTCTGTCCATGGAATTTTCCAGGCAAGAGTACTGGAGTGGGTTGTCCTTTCCTACTCCAGGGGATCTTCCTAACCCAGGGACCAAAACTACGTCTCTTTCATCTCCTGCATTGGCAAGTGGATTTTTTACCACTGCACCAGCTGGGAAGCCCTAACTGAAGGTGAATACAATTTAAAAATGTTTTCTCCTTAGCACTGGCCACGTTCAAGTGGCTACTGTATTGGACAGTGCAGAGACAGGATATTTCCTTCCTCACAGAAAGTTCTGTTGGACAGCACTGTGAGAATAAACAGATCTTCCCCATGTTAGGGCCATGGAGAGATATTCCAGTTCCAGGGAGTGGCTTTGTAAAGGCCAGGAAGCATAATGCAGTGGGTCCAGGGGACTGGCACCCCAAACACAGGTGCGAGGGGGAAGGCGGGTGGTGATGGCTGAAACTAGAGAGGAGGGAAGAATTCAAACAGCTGCTGAAGCCTGCATGTGTTGGCAAGGACCTTGGATTTGGTCCTGAACATTTTGGGAAGCCTTGGAAGAGTTTTCAGTGGGAAGTAGCAAGGTCAGTTTTTCACGTTGGAAGAGCTTGCTTGGGGAGTGTACTGGAGGGGAGCAAACTTGGAGGCCAGAAACACTCAGGGAGGAAGCAGGTACCAGCATTCAGGGAAGAGTCCTGTGGAGAGGAGTCGCTGGCCTGCGAGTTAAGCTGAGAGGACCTGGATTTGGATTGGCTGAGGGTCCCAGGGAGAGGGGCTCCTGGCTTGAGGGACAGGTATCTGGGCTGCCCTTTGTGGGGGAGGAGGGGGTCTGGGGGAGGCCAGCTTGGGCCGTACTGAGTGTAAAGGGAGGTGGAGACCCTGTAATTGGTAGGTAGGTGAGGGTACCTGGCCCTCTGGGGGAAAGCTGGAGCTGGAAATAAAGGGAGTGGTCGTCAGCAAAAAGACACGAATGCAGGTCCTGTTGGGGAGCTGAGGTCCCAGGAGCATCCTCAGGAGATGATGTTGGAACTCGCTCTGGAAAACATGGGTGAGTTCGTGGCCAAGAGAAGAGAAGGAGCCAGAGAACCAGGGAAGAGCAAGGGAGACCAGATGCCCCTTTGGAGGCAAACATGTAGCTGTGGCTCCATCCTCAGGATGTGGGAGCTGTAGCTACTAGTCTAGGTGGGGTTTCTGGAGAAGACAAAGCAGTAGCTGGACACCGAGAAGACCAGGCTCAGAGAGGAAGGGAACTCATGACAGCAATGCCAGAGAGGCAATGCAGCAGCTTGTGTTTTCTGAAGATGGCCACACAATCTCCCCCACCCCACAGGCTCTTCTGCAGTGTGGCCTGGCCACCTGTTCCTGGGGTCAGGGGTCTGTGTCCCTCCTCTTAAACCTAGGCAGGCTGGTGACTGCTCTGACCAATAGAGTACAGCAGAAGTCACACTCTGGGACTTCTGAGGGTGGGTTAAGATGCAATCCAGCTGCCACTGTGTTTGCTGGGACATTCACTCTTGGAGCTCCAAGCTATCGTGTCAGAAGTCTTACTGGGACTGAGGCCACCATGCTGTGAAGATGCCCAGGCCATGTGAATGGGCCCCATGTGGGTGTTGCGGTCAATAGCCTCAGCCTAGCTCCCAGCCCAGTCAGTATCGATTGTCAGACATGTGAGTTGCTGTCAGACATGTGAGTTGCTGAGCCTCTGGATGATTCCAGACCCCAGATGTTGTCACCCCCAGCCACTGAGGCCCCAGACCACCCAGACCAGATACAAGCTGTCCCTTCCCTATCTGGTCTGAATGTCTGATCTACAGAATCCTTGAACATAATGAAATAGTCAGTGGTTTACACCACTGCATCTTGGGGTGGTTTGTTATGCAACAGTAGTAGCAACAGGACAGACAGGAAGCAAACAGGCCGGGATATGGGGGTGTGGCAGGGACAAGGGGAGCTGATTGGACTGGATGGTGGGCTGGGGCCTCCAATCTGGGGGAGGAGCATGAGTTACCCTGCAGGCAGGTTCGGGAGAGGAGGCAAGGCAGGGTGAGCAGCGGCTGACGCTGTGGAAGCTGGAGTTTGGAGACCAGACGTGAATGTCAGAGATAGTTTTGGCCTGGGGGGTTACCCTAATGGTGGCATCAGAGAGGTCCTGGTGGCAGCAACAGTGAGAGGTGGGAGGGCTTTGGAGTCTCCCAGTTTTATGTTTAGTTCCCAGCGCTCTCACTAACCAGGTCTCTCTGAGCCTCAGTTTATTGATCTGGAAAATGAGAATATAAATTCCTCTGTGGCACAGAGTAAAATGCAACGTAAATGTGACTTTCCTTCCTTTTATCAGTTTTTCTCCATTTATTTCTTATCTTAACAAGGAATGTTCACATGTGTATGCGCTGGGGGCTCAGTGGTAAAGAATCTGCATGCAGTGCAGGAGATGTGGGTTTGACCCCTGGGTCCAGAAGATTCCCTGGAGAAGGAGATGGCAACCTACTCTGGTATTCTTGCCTGGGAAATCCCATGGACAGAGGAGCTTGGCGGGCTACTAAGTCCACGGGGTTACAAAGAGTCAGACATGACTGGGTGACTAAACAACAAAAACAGCAAATTTTAACAAGGAATGTTCACGTGTGTATAGACTCAACTGTCGATAAACACATTTAAGGGCAAGGTTATTTGCCTCATTTTATAAACACAGAACATGAAGCCCCTAGAGGGGCTGAGAGTATCCCAAAGCCTCAGAAGTCTGGAGCCTTCAGCTTGTGCTTTTTCTGCAGCTGTTCCTTCCCTGGTTAGAGTCAGGGAGGAGGCGAGGGCAGGCTGGTGCCCCAGCAGGTCCCAGGGGCCCTGGGCAAGGCTGCAGTGCTGTATTACGTATTCCCACCCAGCCCTGCTCCAGCCCCAGCCTTGGTGACTGCTTGAACTCTGGAGTCCCAGACAAACTGTAGCCCCGAGAGTGAAAGCAAGTGCGGGGAGATTCCGAATATGGCAGGGCCCTGCCCTCCCCACCCTGGCTTCCACCCCGAAAGCCTGCCTCCGGGCGGGTTGGGGTCAGAGCAGCCACTGAGGAACCTCCACCAGGAGCCTCCACACACACCTGGGCCTCCTGGGGTCCTTGCTGCCTGGGCAACACTTACCCCCAAGCCCCGGATGCACCAGCGGACCCCAGCTCCTCTCCCTGCCACCCTCCTCTGCATCTGGTTTCATCTCTGAATGCCTTGCTGTTGTCCCTAGCAACCAAGCTCCTGGTCCCATCCTGGTCCTCCTTTCTGCCTTCTTTTCCTTCTCCTCTTTCTGCTTCCCCATTCTCATCCTTCTTCCCTCCCCCAACCTGTGGGGACAGTGCCAAGGGCTGGAAGGCTCCCCTCAAATCCCGGGCCAGCTGAGCAATGCAGCCAATTCCCCTGGCCTTTCTGGGTTGCTAACTGACAGATTTTCAGTCAGTACTCTCTGCCTGCTTGAGGGACTGGGTACTGAGACCCCAGGAGCCAGGGGGTGTCCTGAGAAGACCCTCAGGCAGAACTCTCAGGGCACCCCAGGTACGGAGCTAACAATTATACAGAATAGAGTAGACTTAGGAGCCAAAGAGAATTTCTCCCTCTCAGAGCTGTCTGAAGTGGTGAGCTTCCCAGAGTTGGGGGCATGCAAGAAGAGGTTTCTCCCATGATGATAGCGGTGGTGTGGTGTAGGGCAGTGAGGGTCCCGCGACGCTGCCTCGTGCTGGCTTGAGAAGGAAGTCAGTGAGGTCCTGGCCCCTATCGCCTCTCACTGTCCTTTTTATCCTCATTGTCTTTCCCCCAACCCCACAACCCTTTAGTAACAGGCCCACTCCCCGCATCCAGCCTTCCCAGAGGCTCCATCTCTCTCAGCCGGACCCTTGGGAGTGAGGACAGTACCAAAGTGAGCTTCTTGGGTGTACTGTCCACCCACAGGCACGCCCAGTGCTCAGCACAGCTGTTTCAGAGTGAGCACACGCCGTGCGCAGGGCATTGTGCTCACAACCACCCCCACCCTCAGAGTCCCCAGTGTCCCGCCTCCCTTCCAGACTCTGCTCATACTCATGGTTGACTCTAGGCCCGGTCCCTTATCACCTCCCCAGTGTCCTGCAGTAGCCTGTTTAACCTGGGCTCCAGCCCTGCCAAGTTTACCACCTACTCAGGCTCTTCTTACTCTTCTCTCCCTGCCTGGGGGTGCTCTTATCTGCCTTTTACTCCGATTCTGCTCAAAGGTCACCTCTTTCAGGAAGCGTGCCCTGATAGCCTAGACTTAACTCAGTAACTCTGCTAGGCTCCCGAGCCCTGTGCTTGGCTATCTTACAGCTTTTTCCCCCACGGAGTGGTCACCGTCTTTCTCCTGAGTGCTCCTACCTCTCTCTGGGCCTCAGTTTCCCTCGTCTGTAATGTGAGCAGGACAGGCCGGTGGTCTTGGAGGACCCTTTTGACCAGTGAGGGTGTGTAAGTCAGGGCTGTTAGAACAAGAGAGAGAACAGTCCGGGTCCTCTTTGTCCTCCTCTCCCCTTGCTGTGTCCCCTCTGAGTTTCAGGCCCTGGGTGTGAGGGCCAAATCCTCCCTGTGTGGTCCTGGGTTGGTCCTGACCTTTTCTGAGGCCTCAGTTCTTCGTCTGCTAAATGGGGAGAATAATCACAAAGACCTGCATCTTCAGGCTGCCATGAGGCCTGGGGTGTGGCTAGTAGACCAGACTTCTCCGTCAACATCAGCCAGAACCCAGGCTGCCAAAGGGAAGAGCTCCAGCTCTGCTGCCTCCCACTTCTGGACAGCCCAGCCTTTGGGCTCAGGGGTCCCTGGGGCTATGCTGCCCCCCAGTGGCCAGAGGCTCCTGGGCACTTGGAACCAGTGAGTTTCTGGCTAATACAATTGGCCTCCGACCCAACCCAAGACAGAGGGAGATAGGAGCTAAGGCCCAGAAGGTGGAAGGGTCATGTTGGAGGGGTCACTCAGCAAGTCAAGGCAGTGTCTAGATCAGAACCTGGGCCTCCTGGCTCCCAGCACTTCCAAGTCCAGGGTGAGGCTTGTCCTCTTGCATCAGGCTGACCAGAGACGGAGCTGCCATCTCACCAACTCAATCTGCCTCAAGGTGTGGTGGGCCCTGCCCTCTGAGAAGGATTCCTCATACTTACCCAGGGGTCATCCCTGACCAGGAGGGGCTATATGATGGGCAGGGGTCTGCCTTAATCCCCTCCCTCTTGATTAATCAAATACTTCAAATAATGGCCTCGGTCATGATTGATGGACAGAGCATAGCTAATTACCCTGGAGATTGAAATGACTGTTTCTGTTTAAAAAGCCTGCAAATGAGTTAATTATTTCCTTTGCTCACCTCTCTAACCTCGTTACACTTCTAAATGAATAGCAATATTGATCTTGGAACTGATTTTGGTGTTACACCGCCCGAGCGGGTTTAATTAGGGTTTGAAAACGCTGCTGTGCCTCCTCCTTCTGACCGAGGAAATTAGCCTTGGGTTTTACTTACATTTCACAGCCTTGTCCTCGCAGAGAGCAGGGCTAGAACACGGGCAGCCATGCCTGGTGCCCGCCAGCTCCCGCCCTGTCGGGCTCCCAGCTCCCTCCCTGGCTCCCAGCTCCCTCCCCATCCACGCAGCAGTGCCGACCATCCCCTGCCCCTCACCTCTCAGGAAGATGCAGCAGGAAGGTCACTGGGGCCAGCCAGTTTAGCCTCTTCTTTCTGATCACAGTGGGGGTTTGGGGGCTCAGATATGACAGGGAAGAAGCCCAGCATTGCGTGGCGAGGCAGGGGCAGGTCTGGGACCAGAAACTGTCATGGATTCGTACTCCTAGACCTTGACAGCTCCCTGACTAAATAAATATTTCTTCTCCAGATCCCTAAGGAGCCACTTGGTCCTCCACCTCCCTGCCTTGCAGCTTCCTCCTGCATCTCAACTCCTAGGGCCTCGGAGAACAAAGGCTGCCAGCCTATATAAAGGTGGGAAACAATCGGAGGAGCAGGAGCAGGAGCCAAGGTGCCCTACCCTGCTTGGTTACTATAGGCATGACAGCCAGGAGGCTGGTGGGGAAAGGCAACGCTCCATTCAAGCCACGGGGGCATTAGGAGCCTGGCATCCATACCTGATCCGCCCAGAGAAATCCAGGAGCCAGGTCACATGCCCAGCCTTATCAAACACGGAAAGGGAAGTGTATTTGAGAATGAGAGACTCCTGACTGAATCTGACCCCAGTCACATACTGAGTTCCAACCCTCGGAGCCCTGAGCTTGGAAACAGACTGTGCCTCGACCCTGGTCACTTGTAAAGCCACCACCTTGGTTGCTGACTGAGCCCTGACCCTCCTCACGTATTGAGCCCCAACCCTGGTCACACACTAAGCCCCTAGTCTGGTCACACTGAGCTGGATTCTGAAAACATACTGAGCCATGAACCTCCTCACAGACGGAGCCCCCAACCTGGAGCTCCAGTCCTGGTAACAAATGGACCCTCCACCCTCCACCCTCCTCAAACATGGAGCCCTGACCCTGGTCACACACTGAGGCCCAACCCTGGAAACAAACAGAGCACTCCCCACACATGGAGTCCTGACCATAGTTACACACCGATCCCTAAATCTGGTCACACATAGAGCCTGACCATGGAAACATACTGAGCCCTGACCTTCCTCACAAAGTGAACCCAGATTCTCCTCATACACAAAGCCTGGACCCTCATCACATGCTGAGCCCAGACCTTCCCCACACAAGGAGCTGTGATCCTGGTCACACACCGAGCCCTGAGCCTCCTCATGGGGTGACCCCTGAGCCTCCTCACAGTCAGAGCCCCAGCCCTCCCCACACCCAGAGTCCTGACCCTAGTCACCCATGGAGCCCTGACCTTATCACACATGAAGCCCTGGCCCTGGTGACACAGAAGGCCCAGACCTTCACACAAGGAGCTGCGACCCTGGTCATACGCAGACCCTGGTTGGTCTGAGGGAGCAAGTTTACTGGCCTCTTCTTGTTCCAGTTGCCCCTTCTGTCCCCAAGGATGGGAGCGGAGGAGAAGGAGTTCAGTACTCCAAAAATGGCGGGGCCTCTAGTAATGAAAGCAAAATAAACCAGGTCCATTGTGCAGGCCCAGGAAAGCTCGGGTTTGCTGGGGTTCACGGCTTATGCGTGAATACTGGAAGATTTTGGTGGGACAGCTGAAGAAGCTGAAAGACCTAAAGTCACCTTCAAGGAGCCACTGGCAGCATTCTCACAGGAACCACTGTGCTATCAGGAGCCTCAGAGGTCCCTGGAACTCTCCAGTTGCCACAGGACTCTCTGGGTCCTGAGGAACAGAGCAGCCTTGAAAGGAGTTTCTTATTATCCCAGCTGTGCTGCCGTTTTCCATCTCAGTGTGACTGTGACCCACTTAGCTCAACTTGGTCCACATCCCACAGATGGAGCATTATGTTCCCTTGGTGCGTCCAGCGTGGCTGATGGGTCCTTGACTCTAGAATCTGACTGCCTGGAATTCAAATCCCGGGGCTGCTCATCCCAGCTGTGCAGTTAGAGGCAAGTTACCTCACCTCTCTGGGCCTCAGTCTCCTCATCTGTAAAATGAAGATGATAATAGCACTTACCCCCAATACTTTCGCCACCTGATAGAAAGAGGTGACTCATTGGAAAAGACCCTGATGCTGGGCAAGATTGAGGGGCAGGAGGAGAAGGGGACAACAGAGGACAAGATGGTTGGATGGCATCACTGACTCGATGACATGAGTCTGAGCAAGCTTCTGGAGATGGTGAAGGACCGGGAAGCCTGGCATGCTGCAGTCCATGGGGTTGCAAAGAGTCGGACACAACTGAGCAACTGAACAACACCCAGGGTAAGGGTTCCAAGGATTAACATGAATTAATCCCTGTTAAGTGCTTGGTGCCTGGCGGTGGGCAGGCGCTATATTTGGTTGGTCACTGTGCTCATTTTGCCTGTTGGTGCATACTTGGCCAACACTGTGACAAGATCACAACCCTTGAGGGAGGCCTGTATTCAGGCCCTGAGGGGCCAGCACACTCAGTGACAACTGGTGTTTGCTCTGTCCTGGGCACGGTGACACAGGGAGTAAAATGCCATAATCCTGCTCTCTGGGGGCTCCACTGCCTGGGCAGAGACCATCCTAACACATGTGTGTGGGCTTCACTGGGGGAAAGAAGACCAGGTAAACTTACTGGGGGATTGGTGGATGTTTGTAACAAATACCATTTATTGAGCAACTATTGTGTGCCAGGAGCTGTTCTGGGACTTTACAGACACTGTCTCATTTCAGCCTCATAAGAGGATCATATATAACTATGTAACATTTATCATCCCCATCTTATAGATGACCCTGAGGCTCCGAAAGGATGGGACTGGAGAAGTCTGAGGCTTTTCTGCACTGGAGAGAAGTGTGAGTGGAGGTGTGACCGAGCTCTAGGGACCCAGGGTCCAAGGGTACTGCCTGGCTGAGGGGCCCAAGAGGTGTCATCAGCGAGCGCCTTGAAGGCCAGGCTGAGGAACTCTGTTCAGTAAACACTCTGGATTGAACGAAGCAGTGCTCCCGCATCGGAGAGCAGGGGGAGGACCACCCGATCCCCAACACCCAGCTCTGAACACCACACTTCCCAGAGAGTTCTGTGGTAGGCGTGTCCCCAGGTGTGTATATGCACAGTGGTGCTGGCTCAGGGCGAGGTCGACTCACTGGAAAAGACCCTGATGCTGGAAAGATTGAAGGCATGAGGAGAAGGGGACGACAGGGGATGAGATGGCTGGATGGAATCACCGACTCAATGGACACGAATTTGAGCAAGCCCTGGGAGATGGGGAAGGACAGGGAAGCTCAGGGTGCTGCAGTCGACAGCATCACAAAGAGTTGGACACGACTGGGCGACTGAATAACAGCTGCCCCCTTCAGGGCTCACATTTCCAGTTCCCAACCAGGATAGACCCAGGCAGGGTACACAGGGCTCAGAACAGAGCACACAGCTGGCTGGGAGGCTCAGCCCTGACTCCGTGAGGATGAGCAGGGTTGGCAGAGGGGGTGGAAGGGAGGTGCTGCTGGGGTGGACCTGAGTGACAGCTTCCCAGGAAGGGAGAGCTGCTCACCGGGCCGTGGGTGGGCCTAGAGGCCTAGGAGGGCGTGGCCTGTGGGGCTGGAGGCCTCCCACTCAGCTCTCTACCCTGGCCCCGTGGAGTCTCCTCCCTTACTATGGACCCCAAACCCCTCCACCTCAGACCGGGAGGAGAGGCTGGAGGCTGCCTGGCAGACCTTGGGAGTGTGGGGCACCTGTCCCCACCCTGTCCCTCCTGCCCTGAACTTACCCTCCACCCACTCCCACCTCCCAGCTGCACAGTTAGCTGCTCTTGTCTCTAATTGATTCCTCTGGTATGCACAGGACAATTAGAATTTAAATTGCCTCTTACAAAGGTCACAAAAACATGATCAAAGAGAAATCTATTAGAGGGGCTGGGTGGCCCCTCCTTCTTGGCCTCCTAGAGCTGTTGGGGTGGAGGCCAGCCACCTGCCAGGGGCCCTATTGTGACCCCGAATCACTCCCAAAGCTCCTAGGCCCCTGCGCTATGAAAGCAAGGAGGGCAAGTCCCCTGCCTCATTTCTGCTCCTTCCTGCAGCCCCCCGTCCCCCGCTGTGTGACTTTAAGTAAGCTTCTCACCCCTGCAAATCTCAGTGGCTTCATCTGTGAAATGGATCCAGTATATTTTGCTTTTCAACCATGGGAGGCTCCACATGAAAAACATCAGGCCTCCCTCCAGCTGTGGACTCCTTGCTTCTCTGATCCCATTTGTTTCTCTGCCTGTTCCAGGAAGCTGAATGTGGGTGCTCATCCTCTGGCTCCTCCAGCCCGACTGTGGCCCAGGCCTGGCCGTGCTCCTCAGGCTGCCCTGGGGGTGGAGGCCGCCTGCCTCACTGGAGTCAGGATGGGACTCTGCCCATGCCTTCCTTTGGCTCCCTCAGCAGCTTACCCAGGGCTGGGCACATCGGGAAACAGTCTACCTGACAGATGGAGAAGTGGCTGAAAGAGAGCCCAGGTCCCTACCTGCAGGGGTTCAGCCTCTGGTGGGGCAGGCAGCAAGCCTGGGCAGCAGATGTGACCAGCCTGCACTGGTGTCAGACCCGAGGAGGATTGCTGCGGGCCTCAACTTCCCATCCACGAGATAGGCACGGGGATGCAAGGTCTCTGACGGCTCTGCTGACTCAAGTTCTTGGGTTGACTTGGGATTGTAGGGGTCAGGGCCCAGGGCCAGAGAAAGCTGGATGGAGTGGCCTTCGCAGGATCAGAAAGTCACATCAGGCCACCCCAGTCGTCTATATCAGACTTGACAGGCCCAGCTTCTGAGCTTGGTGGGAGGGTGGACAACAAGAGGCCAGCAGGGCTCAGCTTCCTGGAAGAAGGCCCTGACCCAACCCAACCAGGTCTAAGAGGGGAACTGGTAGCCAGCACAGCTCTAGCCTTTCCCGTTTCTTCCACCCAAGCTGGGAGGGCTGCCCCTAGAAAGCAAATGGCAAAGCCCATCCTGCCAGCCTGGCTCCAGGAGGAAAGTAGGGCTGAGGCATGGCTGCTTCCCCTGGCTTAGGTCTCCCTCCACTGAGAGGCAGCCCACCCAGCAGCTCTGTCAGACATAGAAGGGAGCAATGTTCACTGAGCACCTGTGATCAGACAACCCTGGGCCGTAAATGCTGCAGAATTGATGTTTTTGAACTATGGTTCTGGAGAAGACTCCTGAGCATCCCTTGGACAGCAAGGAGACCAAACCAATCAATCCTAAAGGAAATCAGTCCTGAATATTCACTGGAAGGACTGATGCTAAAGCTGAAGCTCCAATACTTGTGGCCACCTGATGCAAAGAACTGACTCATTGGAAAAACCCTGATGCTGGGAAAGATTGAGGGCAGGAGAAGGAGGGTAACAGAGGATGAGATGGTTGGATGGCATCATCAGCTCAATGGACATGTATTTGAGCAAACTCTGAGATACAGTGAAGGACAGGGAAGCCTGATGTGCTGCAGTCCATGGGATTGCAAAGAGTCAAACATGACTTAGCGACTAAACACCAACAACCTTACAGAATCCCCCAGCAGTCCTATATATCACCATTTCACAAGTGAGAAAACAGGCTCGGAGAGGTCAAGCACCTTGCCCAAGGTCACATAGCAAGGAACTGACAGGGCTGGGATTTAAACTCAGGCTTGCTTGGTTCCAAGGTCTGTATGGCCCAGCCTTGTGGCTGATACTGGCTGTAAGGGATCTCATTCATCTGGGATTCAGACCAGCAGTAGGAACACCAGAGGACGTCCTGTGGCTCCTTAGGATGAGCAGGGAACCCCGTAGGGAGTCTGTGTGGACTCAGGGGAGAGGAGCAGTATTCCTGTTTTCTCTGGGGTGGCTCCCAAGGTCAGGAGACATCATCACACCTCATTTAGAAGCAGGCGCAGAGCCACAAAGCACAGAGATTACCCAGGTAATCCAGCCTGATTACCAGACCTAGAGGAACTTCATTTGGATGCTAAAGGAGGCAGACCTGGGACCCAGGCCTGTGGCGCAGTCAATGAACGCCCTGCCCACTGACCTGGTATGGGCGGGAAATGCCCCCTAGGAGGCCCCTATTAAACTGAAGAGGCATAGGCAGGCGA
>NW_011494753.1:7640302-7657945 GCF_000754665.1 Bison bison bison
GTGGTGGGTGGGGGGCGGGGCCCACAAGGGCCCACTGAGTATCCTCAGAGCAGGTGGGAAAGACTCCCCTGGATTCAGGGACAGGAACTTGGCAGTACCTTCCATCTGTACCCCTGTCTATGAGACCCTCGGTCTTGTTCACTAGCAGGAGGGACTTGTCTAAGAGTGGAATGGGAGGCTGAGGGTGCCCAGGGAGAGGATGGAGGGGCTGCTGTTGCCTGCAGCACCCTTGCTGCCAGGGTTTCTTGCTCTGACCCTGGGTCTGGCCAGGGCCGGGGGTGGGGCTAGGCATTCAGTCAGTGCCTGAAACATAAGAAGGTCTCTCTGGGGCCATAAATCCCATGAGCCCAGGCAAGCAGGCCCACAAAGCTGTTGTGACAGCAGTGGTTAAATTAAGTGGCTGTCACGGAGCCGGGCGGGGCTTGTTTCCTAAAAGGGGATTTATGGCCTCCCTGCCTCATTTGCTGCCCAGTAGGCCTGGGCACTACCACCCCCACCCCCACTACCTGCCTATCTGCAGAGCCCCGTGCTCAGAGCCCAGGAGCTCCTGCCTCACGGGGGAGCCAGCACGGCCTGCCATGCAATCTGGGCCTCTAGAGCTGGAGTTCTAGGGCCACACCACTGCCTGCCTTATCCTCAGAAAAGGGGCCCAAGGCCCTGAGAGGGCATGAGGTCATGTGAGTCCTGGCCCAGACTCTGAGTGCCAGAGGACAACACCCACACCTCCTCCCTCAGGATTCAGCTCAGCCCTGCTGCCCTTTGTTGGCTGTAGGCGACCCCCTTACCTTGCTCCTTCCACCTGCCTTGTTCACTGATCTCCTAGGCCACTCCTTTCCGGGTCCTCCTCCTCTCCTGGAGTCTTTTATCAGTGAAGACATAGCACGAGCAGGGGGCTGGCCATGCCTTGCCTCCTTCTCACATACAGATGCCTGTACACACACACACACGTGTCAATGTGTGTGTGTGGAGTAGCAACATAAATGTGTCAACAGTTCAACTCACTGTAGGATAAAATACTGTGCTTGGAGCATTTCATCTGCAGAATCCCCTGACCTGGACGTTGTCAGATGCTGACAAGGGGAACAAATAAAACATCAGTGATAACAATAAAGAAACGATATACAAACATAAAACATACAGACTGGAGTCCCAAAGCATCCTCTGACCAACCTGTTCCTTGGAGTCTGACTTAGGACCACCCCCGCCCCCCGCCCCAGCTGCACAAGCGATCTCAGCCAATGAGGATCCAGAAGGGCCGACACACCCCTCCTGGACACCACCTTGGGTTCACAACTAGTCTGTGGACAAGCCAGAGAGCCAGACCCATCTCTTCTCCTGTGCTCATTCCAGGGACCCTCCTAAGTTACATTTGTCATTGAAAAAGTGAATTGTGGATGGCCGATGACCAAGCCTCAAATAATAAAATCAAACCCAGTTCATAGATGTCCCTGAGCAAAAGCATGTGGTAACTGGGAACTGCCACCCTTCTCAGGAGGGTCATCTGCTTGGGCCACACCTGCAGGACAACCACAGGGTCCCAGACAGCACCTGGGAACATCCATCAGGAGCAGCCCAATCCGCCTCTGCTCTAAAAGGGCTCCTACTGCCTTGACTCTGAGGCCTTGGTGGTGGGGGGGCAAGCGTGGGGTTGTCAGGTTTTTAGCAGGATTCTATCCTGAAGGCCTAGGATGTCAGGAAGGCCAGGAGGGGGTCCCTCTCCTTAGCTTGGCCCCAGGCCCCCAGGCCAGAGTTCCAGCCAGCCTTTCCAAACCTCTTCCCTCCACTCATGTGTGCAAGCTTAAGGCTTGCAGGTGTCATTGTAACCTGCGCTTTCCCACCCGCTAGCCTTGGCTCAAGCTGTTACCTCCTCCTGGAGGAGCCTCACTCTCCGTCTCTGCCTTTTCTGATCCTCTTCAGCCCCCGAGGACTGCATCTGCACCCTGGAGAGGGTCTGGATTCAGGGATCCTGGGTTTTCCCTTCAGTTGAAAGAAGCCTGGTCTGCAATGAGTACAAACAGAAGATCCATCTGCCTGGCTGGATCCTCACTGGTCTGTGAAATGGAAATAATATCCCTGTTCACCTCCCTGCCCCACCATCCCCCATGCTCTGCCCCTGTCCACTGTACTTCTTGGGCCTTGAAAAGAGGAATAGGAAAGTCAGCATAGGAGGGCAGGGTGGCCTGGAGCAGAGGGGTGCACTGGAATGGGAGGGTTGCTGACTCAGGACCAGCTGGGGAGCAAACCAGAGGAGGTAGAGTGGAGCAGGGCGAGGGGTCTCTCTTGGCCTTACGGCTCATGAATGGGGAGGGGCTTGTAGGCAAAAGCGAGAAGGTGCAGGCCCTGCAGTTTGTACCTGAAGGGTAGCCAGGGCTGTGTGTGTATGTGGTGTGTGTGGTGTGTCTGTGTGTGTGTGCGAAGAGCGTGTGCTGCTGCTCTATGTGTGACATGCATATATGAGTATGCACGTGTGCCATGTGTATTTCTGCATATATGTGTGAGCCTGTACATGTGTCTATATGCCTGTGGTATATTCATGTGGCCCTCGGGCCTGGACTGCATCCCAGGGGTCCCATCCTGAGCTGTCAGGGGTTCCATCCCCTTTCCTCCACCTGCTCCGGTATCTTCTAAGACTTTGTAAGGTTCTTCACCACTTACTCATTCACTGGCATCTGGCTCTGGCCTGCTTTGCCGGTTCACAGCAAGAAAACAAACAAAGCCTTACACTGCGGGTACCCAGCTAAGGAGGAAGAAGAGCCAGGCCCTGACTTTGAGGGTCTCCCTGTCTTGGGGGTGGGAGGCCAGCAGATACTACATACACATTCATACACTCAAGCATGAGCTGGGGTCCAGTGGGGGTCTTGGGCAAGGGCAAGGGGCAGCCCTTGGGGCATGAGACCACAAGGCCAGAGCATGCTGGGAACCTCCATTCAGATCAAGATGCCAGGCAGAGGTGGAGGTCTTGGGCCCAGGACTGAGGTGGGGGCAGAGCTGGGCAGATGCAGAGAGAAGGGAGATGGAGGAGCTCTGAGGAGAGAGCGGAGGTACGGGGGTGCAGGGGGTCGGGGGAGAGATGCTGGAAGGGCCCTGGGGCAGTGGAGCCAGGGAGGAGGGGCTGCTGCTGGCTTCTGCTGGCCTGGCCAAGTTGGCTGATCTGGACATCAAAGCCCAGAGTGTGTTCTGAGGATGCTGGTCGCTCCCTCCCACAGAGAGACAGATGTCCCTTTGATGGTGAGAAGAAAGAATGTTGCACAGAGAGGGTGAAGGAGGGGGACAGGGGAGAAAGAGTCTCCTCCCTGTGGCCACGTCTCCTCCCTGTGGCCACCCAGGGAATGGGAGAGACCACACAGTGTCACATCCTCCATCTCCAGCGCCCTGCGAAGTCAACCCACCACTGGGGTCTTCATCTGTCCAGGGAATGGGCAGAGGTCCGGAGGGCAGGGTCTGATAACGAGTTGTTCTTGTTGCTGTTGTTCTTTTTCAGTTGCTAAGTTGTGTCTGACTCTTTGTGACCCCATGGACTGCAGCACGCCAAGCTTCCCTGTCCTTCACTATCCCCCTGAGTTTGCTCAAATTCATGCCCATTGAGTCAGTGATGCCATCCAACCAAATAACGAGTTGACCACTGGCTGCTTCCTGGCACCTTAACCCCCATAAAGGGCTGAGTGGGAGTGAGCCAGTCTTGCAACAGAGGGACAGCTGTGTTCTGCAGGAGAAGGGCAGGCTCTGTGCCCACTGGCCACTTCACACCTCTCTGCAGCCACCTTAGTTAGACATCTCACCTGGGCCAATGTGTGTGTGCACACATGTCTATCGGTCATGAGAGGTTCTGTACTATGTGCAAGGCCTGCCCCTCCAGCCCCAGCTGGCCCTTTCATTCCAGGAAGAGCTAGGCGTGCGCTGTTTACAGTCCCTGGACATCTCTGAGTCTCACCTCTGCTCTTGGCTCACCGTTTCCCAGCCTGGCATACTGTCTGCACCACCGTTAGGTCATAGGATGCCTTTGTAAGAAACAGCAGCAGGCTCCCTTCGTCCAGATGCTTTCTTGTCATCTGTCGGAATGTTGTCATACTAAAGATACACATCTATGATGGACTGGAGCTGCAAGGCGAGGACCCTGAACATTCCCTGCCCTCCTCTTGGTGGCCCCAATGCACTATGTTCCTCCAGGAGCCCCGGGGCCCCCAGAGCTTGTGGTGTGGAGCAGGTCTTGATGAGAGCAGTGGTGGCCTTGGGCCTCCCTTCTGAGAGCCAGGTTTGGGGAACTCCTCCTGAGAGAGCCAGGCTTCTCCCCTCCACTGTCACATCCCAGAGAGGGCACACTTTAGGGGGCAGCCCCATCTCCACCAGTGCCTGACAGGCCCTGCGTTACAGGCGGCAAATGGAGCGCAGCTGGATCCAGGGTGGATTTCAGTCCAGGTGGGGAGCATATCCTCCTGGCCAGCATCTATGTGAACAAGAGGGCTTGGCTCATGGTCCCAGCTCCAGGACCATCAGGAAACATCTTCAATGTAGCAACTGGTTCTGAAGAACCCGAGGCTTCTCTATGTGTGCTCAGTCAGGTCTGACTCTTTGCCACCCTATGGGCTGCAATATGCCAGGCTCCTCTGTCCATGAGATTTCCCAGGCAAGAAGACTGTAGCTGGTTGCCATTTCCTCCTCCAGGGATCTTCCCAACCCAGGGATCAAATCCACGTCTCCTGCATCTCCTGCATTGACAGGTGGATTCTTTAATACTGAGCCACCATGGGTTCTCTATCACTTCCTTAATCTAGATTCTTTAGAAAGGTCCCTTTAATATGGAACACCAGCTTCCCTAGTCACACCACCCACCAGTCTGGGTGTTTGCCGGTCACCACAAAGGGAATAACTTTCCTCTGCCCAGGCAGGACCATAAGCTTGGACAGATTCTGGGGTTTCTCACCTGTACTCACAGTCCTCTTACATTCTTTGCTCAACACCATAGCCTACAACCCCCTAACTTCCCACCAAGGGGATGCCCACCACACCCTTCTGCCCATACCTCCCATGGGAAGGCACATCTTGTGCCCAGTGCCTGTTCCTTATTGGTGCCAAGGTGCTACTGGGTGGGTCTATAGGGACCTATGGACCTCTTAACCCCAGCTGTGCCCAGCCTTGGTACCGGCTCCTGGGACTCCCGGCTTTGTGCCATTAGCGCCTCCAGCCTCTGCGCACAGCCTCTCCCCTCCATGCTTATAAGGCTGAGCCGTTCCAAAGACCCCTGGCTGCCCTCGCTCTTCCTCCTAGAAACAGATACTTGCAGACTGCAGCGTCCACACCTGCTAACCAGACATGCCTGGACCCCCCGGGGCAGAGACGCGGCGGTGCCTCTGTGTCACATCTGGGGAGGTTCGCGCCGCCTACCACTTGGGCCCAGGCTCCGTCAGCAACCTGGTGGAAAAACCCAGTCAGCCCCAGTGGACTTGGCTCTGACCCCTTGAGAAGGAAAATGGGAAATAAAACGGAGGTGAGGAAGATACGGAAAAATAAATTTCCAAGCCTTGTATGTGACGGTGACATCCCAACAGCCGCTGTTGACATGGAAAAATAAAAGTCGCCGGCTTGTTTTTTTGCCCTCTCTTTCTAAATGATTTGACGTTTTATTCCCCCCACCACCCCACCATCAAACTCTCTATTCTCTGCTAATGGCGGAATAATAAAAAATTATACCTCATAGCGTGTGAGTGAGAGGCCGAGACGGGAGCCCAGGAGAGGGAGGAAGGAGAGGAAGAAAAAGGTTATTATAAATGTGTCAGCCTTGTTTATGGCCCTTTATCAGCAAGGGAGAGACGAGGAGGGAGAGACACCGTCAGCGCACACTTTAAAGCGGCCTGCCAGCTTGGTTGGGGAGTGTAAATAATTTTTATTTTCAGCTGCATTTAGATATTTTAAAATATACACCCGCCAGCCAGCCATTGTGGGGAGCCAGCCGTGCTGCTGGGGAGAAGTGGGGTGGGGGTGGCTTGCCTTTCAGCCCCTTTGATGGGCCCATGCTTGACAATTAGGGCTTTCAGAAGCAAGTGTTCACTGATAAGGACTCCCTTCCCAAGGAGCAAGCGGAGATAGTGAGGCCAGCCTCGGTGGCTGCCAAACTCCCCAGCTGGCTGGCTGGGGCCCATCTGACAGAGCAGGACTGGGGAAGCTTGCTCAGCCAGCCGGTGTCCTTCCCTAAAAGGTCAGCAAAGGCACAGGCTGCCCGGGTCAGGGCCCCACCCTCCAGGCACCGCTGGACGCCACATCTGCATTGCAGGCTTGAGACCACATAGCTTCAGCCCTTCAGGTTTCATTCATGCTGTTTTTCACTGGTCAATATTTATTGAGCACCCGCTGTATGCCAGGATCATAAGGGTTCAAGGGCAGGGGGACTTGAAGATTGTCTTACCTAATTGGTCCTCTTATCCCTCCTACTAGGTGGCCTCCCAGGAGCAGTCCTCATGACCGCTCATGCTGGCCCAGTGCATTCTGGGATTGAAATGGGCCGTGCCAAGGTGGTGTGGTCCAGGGTTGAGTACACAGACTCCATAACTGAGTCATGGCTGAGATCTTGGGCAGATGACTGCCAAGGGCTAAGCCTCCATTGCTCCTCCTGCAAAATGGAGATAATAGTGGTCCCAACCTCACATGGTTATGGAGATGATGCACATAAAGACTTTTCTGTCTGACACACAGGGAGCACGCTCTAAAATAAATACTGTCTCTCATCACTGGTTGTGCGAATTCAATCCCACCAATAACCCCTAAATGTCTAGGGTGCTAGCATAGAGGCCAGGATTGGGGGGAGGCTGCAAAGAGCTGAGCTCTGTCTTCCAGAATCTCATGGTCCGGGCCAGACAGAGGGCCTGTGTGTTTGGGGAAGGCTCATCAGGACAGGCTCTGGCAGAAGGGTCCTAGAAGGAGGAATAGGATTGAAGTGGGGAGGAATAGGGAAGAGCCTGGCCTGGCTGGAGAGGAAGGGATGGCCAATGCCCTGATGGCCTGATGTCCTCCCCAGGCTCGTTCCCAGGACTTCCCAGGTGGCGCCAGTGGTAAAGAACCTGCCTGCCAATGCAGGAGACATGAGATTCAATCCTTGGGTAGGGAAGATCCCCTGGAGGAGGGCGTGGCAACCCACTCCAGTATTCTTGCCTGGAAAAATTCCATACAGAGGAGTCTGGCAGGCTACAGTCCATGGGGTTGCAAAGAGTCAGACACAAGTGAAGTGACAGCATGCAGCAGGCTGGTTACTAAACCAGCTGTGAGAGGGGATTTGGCACACATACCCCATGAGAGTTGTGTCCCAGGTGTGTGGCCTGCACATTACTGTCCCCTGTGTCTTAGGGCTTCTAACTTCGGTGCGCACTGAACTCCACTTCTCTCTGGTGGATGTGGGAGACACCTTCCATGCCCTTTGTGTCCCTCTAGACCCTTGGGGCTGGGCAGGCTCACAGAACCAAAGCCCCCAGGTCTGTGACTGCTAGACACAGGACAGCAAGCCTCTTGAGCCCTCCCAGTTAAGTTCCTTCTTCTGGCTGGAAGGACAGGTGACATCAGGTCAAATGGCAACTGGATGCTTAGCCTTGAGTATGGATTTAAACAAGAGGGCTGAACTGGGCAGGAGCAGACCCAGGTTTGTACTAGACCTGGAATGGGGCTGAGAGGAAACCACAGAGCATGAGAGAGGGATCGGCAGAGGGACAGAACGGAGAGGGAGCAGACGGGGGCTCTATACTTGCCTCTCACCTCTTGTCATCCCTTCAGTCAACCTTTGCAGGTCATGAACACCCTACTGCCTGCTCTGAGCCTCGGGCTTAAAGCACTAAGAGCCCCAGAGGGAGAAAGATGTGTAGACAGGCAAGGACAAACCAGTATGAATTTTTTGGTGGTCTCTGGGGGTACAAAGGTGCGGAGGAGAGGTGGGCATGTAGGAAGGAGCAGGAGAGATTGAGTGGGCTTCGGAGGTAGACGCGGGAGTTTTCCAAGCAGACTAGTGGTGAGGACGCTGCATGTAGAGGGTGCAGCTTGAGCAAAGGCCTGAAAACATATATTGAGCCGCGTGGGTCACTGGGGAAAATACAAAGTAATTACGAAGGCCTGGGTTTATGTTCCCAAAAGCGTCCTGAGGAATATTAGTCCTGGGAGACTCTGATCAATGTTACTTGAAACAGGAGTTCCCATGGTGGGTTATATTTGGGAAATGTTAGACTAAACAATGAAGAGAACAGGGTATAAGATCAATATACAAAAACCAATTGTAGTCCTATACATAGCAGTGAAAAATGAAATTAGGAAAGCAGTTTCATTTACAATAGCATCAAAAAGAATAATATACTTAGGAATAAACTTAACCAAGGAGGTATGAGATTTGTACCCTCAAAACTACAAAGTATTTCTGAAAGAAATTAAAGACTGAAGTAATAGGAAGACATTCAATGTTCATGGATTGGGAGCCTGAATATTATTAAGGTTGCAATACTCCTTAAATTGGTGTATAGATTCAATAAATCCATATCAAAATCTCAGTTAGCTTTTTTTTTTCCTGCAGAAATTGGACCAACTGATCCTAAAATTTACATGAAAATGCAAAGGACTGCTGGTGGGAATACAAAATAGTACAGCCACTTTGGAAGACAATTTGGCAGTTTCTTACAAAACTAAGCATAGTCTTACCATATGACCCAGAAACTATGTTCCTTGGTATTTACCCTGAGGAGTTGAAAATTTATATCCACATGGAAACTTTCCATGTGTTTATATGGTTTATATCATGTATGGTTTATATCAGCTTTATTCATAATTGCCAAAAGTTGTAATCAACCAAGATGTTAGTCAGTAGGTAAATGGATAAACAAACCATGGTACATTCAGATAATGGAATATTATTCAAGGCTAAAAAGAAATGAGCTATCAAGCTATGAAAAGACATGGAGGAAATTAAAATGAATATTACTAGGTAAAAGAAGCCAATCTAAAAAAGCTACATACTGTATAACTCCAACTATATGACAATTGTTCAGTTGCCCAGTCACGTCCGACTCTGTTACTTCATGGACTGCAGCACGCCAGGCCTCCCTGTCCCTCACCATCTCCTGAAATTTGCCCAAGTTCATGTCCATTGCATCAGTGATGCCATCCAGCCATCTCATCCTCTGACGCCCTCTTCTCCTTCTGCCCTCAATCTTTCCCAGCATCAGGGACTTTTCCCATGAGTCAGTCCTAACACGGCAGTTAGGAAAAGGCAAAAATATGGCGACAACAGGGCTTCCCTGGTGGCTCAGACAGTAAAGAATCCGCCTGCAATGTGGGAGACCTGGGTTCGATCCCTGGGTTGGGAAGATCCCCTGGAGGGGGACATGGCAACCCACTCCGCTTTTCTTGCCTGGAGAATCCCCATGAACAGAGGAGCCTGGCGGGCTCCAGTCCATGGGGTTGTCAAGAGTCATGCCGAAAGAATAAGCACATGGAGACAGCAACAAATATCAATGCATTTTAGCGGCTGGAGGGAGGAAGGGATGAGTAGGTGAAGCACAAAGGATTTCGGAGTAGTGAACCTCTCTGTACGATGCTGTAATGGTGGATACAGGTCATTATACATTTATCTAAACCTATAGAATGTAAAACAGCAAGAGTAAACCCTAATGTAAACTGTGGACTCTGATTGATGCTGATGCATCAGTGTAGGTTCCTCAGTTGTAGCAAATGTACTTCTCTGATGTGAGATGTTGATCACAGGGGGAGGCTGTGCATATGTGAGCGCAGGAGTTATATGGGAAATTTCTATTTTGCTGTGAATCTAAAATTGCTCTAAAATTTGTCTGTTAAAATACGTCTATTTTCAAAATGCAAGGGACCTAGAATAGCTAAAATAATCTTGATAAAGAGCAAAGTTGGCAGACTCATATATCCCAATTTCAAAATTCACTATAAAGCTAGAGTAATCAATACATTGGGGTGCTGGCATAAGAACAGATGTATAGATTAATGGAATAGAAATGAGAGGTCAAAAACAAAGCCTCGCACTTATAGTCAGTAGATTTTCAACAAAGGAACCAAGACAACTCAATGGGGGAAATAATAGTCTTTTCAAGAAATGATGCTGGGACAACTGAAATATCCATACACAAAAGAATGAAGTTGGACCCCTTACTTGTACTATACATAAAAATTACTCTCAATAAGACCTTAATATAAGGCTTGAGATTGGGAAAGGCCAGGCTGCTGGGGCTAGAGGCAGGGGAGTGGGATTACCACCTGGTCAGGCCCTGTTATAGAAGTCTTAGAAGACTTCTTAGTCTAAAGAAGTCTTAGAAGTCTATAGAAGTCTTAGAAGACTCAGAAGTCTTCTACAATAATCATTATTATTTATTTTGCCCTGAAATTCAGAGGTGGACAAGTGTCAGTAACAGACCTTGTAGTGAAGGGTCTGTAAATGTTCTCCATCTCTCTTCCAATTTATCTGCCTTGAAAGTTGGTGGGAGTAGACATTGGTAAAACCTTTTGGAGGGCAACTTTGCAGTTACTAATGCCCTCCCTGAAAAATGTGAGACCCCTACCACCATTTGGCATTTGCAGAAAATACCAGCCCGATGGAGCAGAGAGAAGGAGGTACAAAGGCGTCATCACAGAATTGCTTGTAAAGCCTCTTTGGTAGACCAATTACAAAAATGGCCCCAATGCCCCATACTTCCCTGTATCCTTTTCCAAAGTCACTTTGCAGCTCTTTCCAGCAAGAGATGGAATTGATTTCTCAACCCCTTGAATCCAGACTGGCCTCTGACTAGATTTGGCCAATGGAATGTGGAGGAAGTGACCATGTGCCAGTTGCAAGTGCTGGCCTCAGGAGCCCTTGTGTGCTCCCACTTGTTCTCTTGGACGTCTGCTACCAACATGAGGACAAGTCTAGCCTAGTTTCCTGCAGGATGAGAGACCACATGGAAGAGAAGAAAATCATCTCAGACGAGGCCATCCTGGAGCAGCCAGCCCCCTCCAGCTGACTGCAGATGCCCGAGTGAACTCTTGGGAATCAGCCTAGCCTGGCCCAGACCAGGGCTGCCCAGCTGACTCAGACTCATGAGCACAGCTCAGCTTTGGGGTTGTCAGGAGGCCATTATTTACAGTACTAAAGAACAGATACAGCTCCAAACTGGAGGCCACCCAGATGCCCATTGATGCGAGGCTGGAAGTGTAAATGCTGGTTCGGCCTTACAATGGGACACCCTGTGGCCATTAAGAAATGAGGTCGATCCATACATACTGACCTGGATGATGTCCATGATATATTGGTGAGGGAAAAAAGCAAGTGACTGGTCAATATTTATGCCACGACCCCATTTTTTTTTTTTTTTTAGTCTGTGTGTAAAATACATAGAGTAGATTCACCTGGGGGGAAAATCAACAGTGATACACAGCAAACTCTTCATAAGGGTTGCCTCTAAGGGAGACAGGGAGGAGTTTTATATTTTTGTTTTCTTTCTTGCATTTTTCTTTTAAGTGAAGATTACTTGGGGGGAAAAAATACACACCAAAAGTTGGTGTTTTCAGTGACTGAGTTTGTTGAAATTGAGGCCCAACTGTTTGTTGAAATTGAGGATTCTCCAGCTTCTCCTCTTCTGCCCCAACCCAAGCCCACCCCCTCCTCCAGCAAACTCACACCCCTGCATATCCCTCCATCACTCGGTCACTCACCACTGACCCCTCACCCCCTTAGGTATTTACCTTCAGATAGGAGAGCAGGAAGATCCTTAGGGGATTAAGACCCACCTTTGTGATACAGAGGGGAACTTGGTACCACAGAGGCGGCTGGGACACAGGGGAGGCCTCCGAGGCAACAGCTGAGCTGAGGGAAGACACAGGTGTCCTGAGGGCCCATCCACCTCAAGGAGCCTGGAGCAATTCCGAGCCCAGCCCAGACCTCTGCTGGGTCCCAGTTCCCTCAGAGGAAGCCTCGAGGATCAGGGACAAGCTTCGTCCTTCTTGGGAGATGGAGGAGGGCTGTGAGGGAGGGGAAAAGGGACAGAACCCAAGAGAAGGAGGGATGGGTGGGGGTAGGCATGAGTGCCAGCCGCAGCCCAGAGCCTCCGGCAGGCAGCAGCCAGATAATAAGCAAGAATAATAGAGGAAAGAGAGCGAAATGTCACACGGGCTCTGGTGCCATTAGCCACCAGAGAAGGGAAATATCACATAATTAGGCCGGGCCTTTGTTTGCTTTTGTGCAGGGGGAATAAGAGGGGGCCCTGGTTACTGGGGGGGCACTGTGCCTCTGGGGATGGATCTGTTTACCTGGGGTGTGGGGTGGGGCAAGGGAAAGTGGATTCTGGGACCCTCAGGCTTCCCACTCCCTGGTCCCTGAGCCTGACATGCTCAGAGGGTATTTGGAAGGGGGCCAGGGAAGGGATAAGACTGGTTCCACCTCGAAACTGAAACATGGAGCTCAGAGGCTTCCTTGCTAAACTGTGTTTGCTGCTGTTTGTTTATATTTCCCTCGTTATTACCCAAGTCACAGAAACACCCGGGTAATAGCTGCAAAATTACACACTCGCAGCTAATTCGAGTACGACTCTTGGCATAGCAGCCACGTTTTAAGGAGAAATAAACAAGGCTTGAAATAAAAGTCAGCAGGAATACAAATCTGCAGCAACGAGGCCCACTCCCCCTCTTCCCGTGCAACAACTACCACATATAGCCCTCTTTCCACACGTGCACACGCCTCTACCCAGGCCCAAGGACCCGCAGGCCAGCCTTCCCCATTCCCTTCAGGACGACTTGAAGGGGCTCTTATCACTGCTCCCCCCACTCTAATCCAGGTTAGGCCAGGTCCTTTGTTCGTCAGACCCAGGCTCCTCCTCTGCCTGACTCCCTTCGTTTGAGGGTGCCCACTCTCCTGCTTCCCTGGCTAAGGAGGTTCTAACCACCTGCTCACCATTTACTCATCCAACACATGTTTCTTGAGCATATACTTGTGCCAGGCATGGATGGTGCTCTAGTGGTGAGAAAATACAGATGCAGTGTATGGGACAGATATTAGACAACTCGATGCATGGATAAGTGCATAGTAACAGGCTGGGCTAACCGCTCTAAAGGAAATGCACAGTGTGCAATGGGAGTGGAGAAGAGAGACTTGCTTCAGATTGTGGGTTCAGGAAGGGTTTATTTTAGGGAAAAGGAAAGGCCTGTTTGAATTGAGGCCCAGAAGTGAGAGTTTTCTGAGTACTGAGTGGGGAGGAGAGCATTCTAGGTGGAGGGAACAGCATGGGCAAAGGCCCTGAGGCAGGAAGCCACTGTGGCTGGTGAGCAGGGAGCTGGGGGGATGTAATATGAACTGGCCTGGGCACAGGTGCCGCAGGCCACCTTAGGGAGTTGGAAAGAGTTATAAGATTCTAAGGAAAGAGGAAATGATCTTGCAATCTTGAAATATCTCCCTGCTTGGCTAGGGTGGGGGAGTAAGTTGGAGGGGTGGTTGAAGACTTCCCAGTAAGGGATGACGGTGGCTTGAGAAGGGGCTGTGGCATTAAGGACAGATAGGGAAGAAGGGGTTAAGGGGATCCCAAAGGCAGACAGCACGTAGATTTCCAGGGGAAGGGAGAAGGAGTCAAAGGGAGCTGGTGGATGGAGTTCATTTCCCAAAATGCGGAGTCTGCAAGAAGCATGGATCTGGGACTTGTGTCTGGGGTGCATAGAAATAACACTCAAGGCCACTGGGAAGCCAAATGGTGCATGGAGAGAGAAAAGTGAGGAGAGAAGTTGTGTGCGCACACGTGTGACTCAGCTCAGACTCTGACAGACTGCCCCTCCCCCCATCACTAATAACAAGGATAAAAGTTCCAACCACAATTTGTGGAGAGAATTAAACAAGAAGGAGTCTCAGCCCAGCTGCATCAGAGGCAGCCCCACCTTACCCTCTACCTCCCTTAGGATCTGCTCCAACCAAGTGTCTGTGAGCTGGGAAATTTGTTGGTAGAGGGAGTGTAGGAACCCGGGAGAACCCATGGAGCTCAGCCCAGAGATGAGAGAGGTGACAGGTGAGAGCAGGAGGGTAGAGAGGGAGAAGGTGGTTGGCTGGGGTGGGCGAGGAGGACAGAAAAGACAGAAGGCAGGTCGGGGCTGGGCCGGGCAGCAAGTGGGTCTCTATCTCTGCCAGGCAGGCCCAGGCTGCAGGAACTAAGTCGTACAGAACGATGTCCTAATGAGGCCCTCTGACTCCGGCTCACACCCACACGCTCACACCATGGAGTGTAAGGGAGTGTGAGCATATGACTGTGCTGGAGGCAATGTCACCAGGCCCCTCCCTTCCCCTGTCCCCCTCTTCCTGAGAAACCTGGGGGGCAGGGCAGGGAACCCAAGTTCGGAGGTGGGAGACCCTGGTTTGCCAGAGCCCCCAACCCTGCCTGGTCTCTGGCCTCCCTGTGAGGGGTTGATGGAGGTCTGTCTGGCCGTTTAGCCTCAGACCACCCTGGGCCCAACCCCAGTCCCTTGTGACTCCAAGTTCTGCTGTCCCTCTCTGCTTGTCCATGTATGTGTGCACGTGTGTGTGTGCGCATGTGTGGCAGGGGGACAAATACACTCAGGTGCACATATTTTGCTTGTCCCTGTGTGTACTTGTAAAACATGCTTGCACACCTGTGTGCACACACGTGTGTATGTCCAGGTGCATCAGTGTGAGGAAAGGGAGGGGACCCCAGCTGAAGTGGTGAGTGGCAGCGTCCTGAGGCCTGGCTCAGCCTTCCTCAGCAGCAAATTCTCCTCCACCCCACTGCCGGGCCCTCGGTCTTTGTGCTCCTACAGCAGGAATTGTACTCCCTGTACCCCTGGGGGCTTCTTTGGGGCCTCGGACTGACTGAGAACTGCCCTGGAAGAGGCGGGAACTCTCCTCATTTTTGTCAGGCTGGTGGGCTCTGCTGGGGCAGAGGCCTGAGGGTCTAGGATCTGCTGGGGAGAGGCAGCTGGCCTGAGGCTGCCGAGGGAACTCTGTGCTTCAGGAACACCTAGTTGGACTCAAGGGACACTGGACAAGGTCTGTCTCCAGCCTCCTTGACTGTGGGCAGAACTCTGGGAAGGAGAGGCTATAGCCAAGTGACCACCCCCTGCATAGCCAAGGATACAAGGGTAAAGGAGATTTTGCCATACATTGTTGAATGAAGTTTGGCTTACAGGCCATAACTTGTCTAGGTTTGAGGTCCAGCCCTGTCACTGTGTGCCCTGTGACACTGGACAACACCCTCCTCTCGGGCCTCAGTTTGTGCATCCGTAAAATCAGTAGGAGTGGATGCTAGAGGACTGGATGGCCCCTGAGGGCCTGTTCAGCTCCCATGCTTTATTGCATGATTGAGACAGCAACCCTTGGCCACTGAAGACCAGCTCAGCGGCGTGAGTTGGGGGCAGGAAGTCCAGAGAGCACGGCCCCAGGACGCTTGGGTCACAAGTGCGCTTGTACCACCCTGTGTTGCTTGCGTCTGCAGTACAGACAGCGCCTCCCTAAACATTCAGGCTCACCTGAGCTCTGTGCCTTCTGGAGCTGGCTGGCCTACAGGGTGACAGAAGCTGCACGATCGCAAGCCTAGAGCTGACGGAGAAGCCCATGTGGCAGCTGGTTCTCCCCCTGCCCACAGCCAACTGCCCCTAGGGAGGTCCATGATTGTACCTTCCGATCTTCTCTACCGGGCTTCCCTGGTGGCTCAGATGGTAAAGAATCTGTGGGCAATGCAGGAGGTCCAAGTTCCATCCCTAGGTCGGGAAGATACACTGGAGCAGGGAATGACTACACACTCTCGTATTCTTGCCTGGAGAATTCCAAGGACAGAGGAACCCAGAGGGCTACAGTCCATGGGGTCCCAAAGAGTTGGACACAACTGCACAATTCGGAGAAGGCAATGGCACCCCACTCCAGTACTCTTGCCTGGAAAATCCCATGGATGGAGGAGCTGGGAAGGCTGGAGTCCATGGGGTCGCTGAGGGTCGGACACGACTGAGCGACTTCACTTTCACTTTTCACTTTCATGCATTGGAGAAGGAAATGGCAACCCACTCCAGTGTTCTTGCCTGGAGAATCCCAGGGACGGGGGAGCCTGGTGGGCTGCCGTCTATGGGGTCGCACAGAGTCGGACACGACTGAAGCGACTTAGCAGCAGCAGCAGCACAATTACACTTTCATCTTCTTTACTGCGTCTATTCAGGACTAGGGAAATAATGGCCCCAGGAGCAGTTTAACATTTTAATTTATTATTTTGGAAAAAAAAGCATTCATATGTTTAAAAAATAAAAAAGTAAAAGTTATAACATGGGGTGAAAACCTTCCCTCCCGCCTGCTGCTCTGCAGGCCTGGCTTTCAGTTTCCCGTGTGTCCTTTCAGGGTTTCACTTACTTTCAGAAGCAAATACAAACACAAGCATCTTCTGAATGGATGACTAAGAGATCTGGGGGGGCTTTCATGCAATGCCAACAGCTGGGCCTCCCATCCCTGACCAGCCTCAGACCCGAGGATGCGACCATCCCAGGATGATAATCAATCGGACACTTTCAAATATTTATGAAACACTGATGGATTTTCTCAGTCTGGAGTTGTAGCTTTCATGGAATTGGGCTTTATTAGCCAGAAAGTCAATATTTTCCCTGGGCCACGGCCCAGCTGCATGTGCTCCTGTCGTGCCCCTGGTCTTGTGGGTCTCGCTGCTTCTGCCGTGTCAGCTTCTTGCTGGGGGCTCTCAACTTCCCTGCCACTGAAAGCTGGTAGGGAAGGACACACAAAGGCCAAGCCTCAGGGATGAGCCTCTGTGCAGAGACTTACTCTGGGGCTTGTGCTGGGCAAGAAATTTTCCCTCCCTGAGCCTCAGTTACCCTATCTGAAAGGCGAGAAGACTGGTCAGTTATTGAGCTTCATTGCTGCTTGGTGCTCAAGGGGAGCCTGCAGGGCTCCCCAGACAGGGGCTCCCTAAGTGCAGAGCTAGGTCTTCTCTTCCTCCTTTATCTCTCCCAGTGTCCCCAGGCACAGGACAAAGCTCAAGCTCGGGCTCTTTCCTTCTCAAAGTATGACAGACTCAAGGCTCCATTATTCTGCGAAGAGGATGTTTCCATGGGCTCTAAAGAGACCACAACTCTTGGGCCTCACCACAGCTTGTCCCGGGTTCATGACTTCTTCCCTGCGTGGCTGGAAAATGTAAAGCTGGTGGGATCTGAGTCAGATCAGCGGTGAGGGATGGCCACAGAGCAGGGCTGATGGGAAGTTGTGAAAAGACAGCTGATGTTTCTCAGACTCTGAGGTCAAAACCAGGATTAGCAGAGAGAGCTAATGAGCTTGGCTGTGATGAGTGGGTGAGGGGAGCAGGACTGCTGGGGTGTCAGAGTGGAGCCAGGTAGGGGCCCGTCTGGTGCCAGGGAAGCTAAGGCAGGGCCTCCTTACCCTGCCCAGCCTTTTGAAATATGTGTGTGTGTGTGTTTTAATTTTATAGTCTTGTGTTAGTCGCTCAGTCATGTCCCACTTTTTTTGACCCCATGGACTATAGCCCACCGGGCTCCTCTGTCTATGGAATTTTTTAGGTAAGAATACTGGAGGGGTAGCCATTCCCTTCTCCAGGGGACCTTCCTGACCTAGGGATCGAACCTGGGTCTCCCACATTGCAGGCAGATTCTTTACTTTCTGAGCCACCAGGGAAGCTG
>NW_011494753.1:7658045-7666703 GCF_000754665.1 Bison bison bison
CAGTCATTCCCGACTCTTTGTGACCCCATGGGCTGCAGCCCGCCAGGTTCCCCTGTCCATGGAATTCTCCAGGCAAGAATACTGGAGTGGGTTGCCATGCCCTCCTCCAGGGAATCTTCCTGACCCAAGGGTCAAACCCAAGTCTCCTACATTACAGGCAGATTCTTTACCATCTGAGCCACCCCAGATGCTCTTACGATCTTAAAAATATTTAAACATGTATTCTAGTGATAGGAATACATGAATACATTTTCACCACAAAAACTCACAGTGCACAAGCATATCACACAGGAGGCTTCTTTCCTACAGAGCATCCTCTACTGTTCACCATTGGTAACAGTTTGACATGTAGCTTGCAGGCCTTCTCTTACATATTATACTTACACACAAAATACCTACATGTGCACAGATGAGAGGCTGTTTTACAATATAACCAGGATCCTACTAGATACATCTTATCCTGGAATTTACTTTTTCCCCCGTAAGCTTGGGAGATCTCAACTGCTTCCAGGTATTTCTTACAAAGGATGGGTCTTAGCTGGCCTAGCAACTCCCCTATATATGGGCATTTGGGTTGTTTCTGATTTTTCACTATTACAAAGAGGGATGCTGGTAATATCCTTGATGATTCTGCTCTCATGGCCTGGTTGAGACCTTCTCCCAGTCCCGAGGTACATGGGGCGCACTCAGCCAAAGGAAAATGTCTGATCCATAATGGTCCCTGAGCAGGAAGGGCCGAAGGCATGCTCCCTCTGCTGGGAGAAGCTGAATGCTGAGCCCAAGAACAGAGGCCTGTAGGACGGCATTTCAGGCAGTGAGACGGCAGTGGTGGGGTTAAGAATGCTGCCCGTTACAGAATACCCATCCTCTCTGGTTCTCACCCAAGACAGTCCCAGAAGGGGAAACACGAATATGCTGTGGGAGGAGGCTGGAGTGGAGAGGTCACTGATGGCTGCAAAGCAAAATTCTCAGAAGGGAGCTTGGGCTTGACCAGGACTTGATGAGACCACCATTCAAGGTCACGAGCCAGGGTACGGAGCTGGGAGTTTACTTTCTCTGAATGTTTGCTGTATGCGAGGCTCTGTGCTAGGAAATTTGGATGCTTGTTGCTGTTCAGTCAGTAAGTTGTGTCTGACACTTTGCGACCCCGTGGACTGCAGCACACCAGGCTTCCCTGTCCTTCACTATCTCCCGGAGTTTGCTCACACTCATGCTCATGGAGTCAGTGATGCCATCCAGCCATCCCATCCTCTGTCACCCACTCCTCCTCCTTCCCTCAATCTTTCCCAGCATCAGGGTCTATTTTAGTTCAGTCCTGTGTGGTAGCGGGGATTTCATTTACAGACACAGATACTGCAGCTCAGGTGAGGTGGCTTGCCCCAGGCCACACAGCCACTTTCCCTGACTGCGCAGCACAAGTCCATCCATCTTCCCTGGCTGCCTCCCTTTGGCCTTTGGGCTCCCCCACCAGATGATGCCAGGTCTGGAGCCCCACAGGTCTCCGGCCACCTGGGCCTTGCAGGTAAGTGGTCAGTGGTGACAGATGGACTAGGGCCTCTCCTGGGAAGAGCAGGGTCACCAGAAGGCTCGCACAAGCTGCCTGAGCTCATTCCATTGTGGCATCACATGGCTGAGAAGCAGGCCCTAGAATCTGCACAGGCACCTGGGGAGTCAGGCAGAGCTCAGGTTTGCTCAGGCTTTGGGTCCGAGGCTAGGTTTGGGGTCAAAGGGCAAGCAGCATGGCTGGAGATTTGTTGGCTGAGGATGAAAAGCTAGGGCCTTCCTTACTTGTCCCTTCCTATCTCTGTGTTAGGGCAGGATTTAGAGCTTTCTTCAGATTCTCAGAAGCATCTGCGGTTCCCAAAGAGGTTCGAACTTTGTGGATTAAGACATAGTCTCTACAGAGCACCTGGGGCACAGGAAGGAGTCTGGGAATCCCAGTTAGGACCCCATCTCTACTGTGACTCAGCGTCCCCATCTGTCTTACCCTGAGCTGGACCTGAGCATCCCTAAGGGCCTTCCTAGCACCTCCAGCTGGACTCCACTCTCCATCCCGGAGAAAGCAAAGCATTCTGGGAGGCTTAAGTAGGGATGGTCTTTGAGAATCTCTGGGGTCCAGGGGACAAAGAACTGGAGAGCTGGCTCATGCCTTGGGAGCAGGAGGTGAGGAGACAAGAGAATACAAGGATAAATTTCTCTCTTTTTTTTTTTTGTCCAGTGGTTCTGGCCAGGGAGGGAGGGTCCAACATGAAGAACTGGGTATCCGTGTGTTGAGTGCTGGAAAAGCTCTTCAGGCTGAGGGGGTGCCCAACTCTGTGCCTGACCACAGAGGGATGTGCCCTGGTGGGAACAGAAGAGGGGAGCCCTGCCGTCCCCCCTCAGAAAGCTCTTACCAGCCCTGGTAGATACATTGCAGGCAGAGCCACAGAGTTTGGACTCTGGGGCTTCCAGGCTTCTGGAAGCAGCCCAAGGCCTGGATCCATCAATGAATGAGGCCCTGACATTGGCAGATGGCTTTAGCATCACACAAGCAGGGCAGACTTCCTGGAGGAGAAGGGAGACAGCATTGAGCAGGTCTCCTAAGTGTGCATCCTGGAGCCAGACACACCTGGGTAACCCTCTTACCTCATCATTTATTGGATGTACATCCATGAACAACTGACTTTGCCTTCCTGCACCATAGTACCCTAATCTCTGAAATGGGAATAATAATAAATTCTAACCCAGAGAGTTGTTGCGAGGATCCCAATTTCTTATAACGATGCCTGACACAAAGCAACTGCTCAACAAAGATGAGTCATTTTTGTGATTATTTTCTCAATGTGATTAGAAGATAGGAAGAATAGGAAAAGATGAAGGTGCAGGCAGTCCAGGCGGCTGCCAGGGTGGGGCCAGGAAACCCAGGTCTGGAATAATCTCCAAGGAGTTTCTACCTTTCAGAGAATAAGGGGGCCCAGCACAGATTTACAAGCAGTTGGATCATCTGGTGCTTGAAGTCCAGCATCCCCACTGTGGGGACCAGACTTTTCCAGCTTCTAGCCCCAAGTTCTGTGATGACTGACCGCATCCCAAAGACCTAGAGCACAAACAGTAGAATCTTAGTACTGTGACAGTTAAGAAAAATATTTGAAGTCTGAGGTGGGGTAGGAAGTAAATAGACGGCTGCCTACCTTGACCATGCCCAGCCGACTCTTCTGGGAGGTGGTGGGTACGTGGATCAGACTACTGAGTCAATCAATAGCTTCTCGAGGGACAGGGAAGGTCCCTTTCCTAATCTGGACCTCTGTTTCCTCATCAGTATAACGGGAAGGGAGTGGCTGGACCAGGTGACCAGAAAGGCCCAGCCATCATGGTTATCTCTGAGCTAACAGTCCAGGCCAGAAGCCAGATGCAGAGAGTAGGGTAGAGGGCCGACCCTGGGGGGGGGGGTGGTCCCCCAGAGAGGAAGTTGGCAGGAAGCTGGGATAAGGCAGATCCTGTCCCCTCCCTTCTTGCTGCCTGGCGGGTGACAGCTCCTCTGCTCAGCTCCCTGAACGAGACTGAGGCTGACTGACTGAGAAGGCTCCAGAGCCAGGCGGTCAGCAAGTGCCCCTGCCACCTTTGTGTGGCTAATTTGCATAAAATTTGCACATATCTGCATAATTTAGGAAGCAGCCAGCGCTCGTCTTGGGCAGTCCAACTCACTGTGATTTTATGAGCTTTGAAGTAGCCCTTTCTTCTCCTGCCCGCTCCCCCTTCTGCTTCCCTTTCCTCCGAGTCTGGGCTGTCAGATCCTGTTGCCTCTGCCCACTTTTCCAGGGCTGGAGGATGGGCCTCCCAGGCTGGCTTGGGTCTCCAGAGAGAGCCCCTCTGCAGCTGCTGAGTGTTGTCTGTAAGCCTGACACTGGTTCCAGTCCAACCCTCCAAGAAATCTTCACAAAGGATATTTAGGGACCCTGAAACAGCTCTAGGTCGTTCACAAAGAATAAGTCAGGGCAAGGTAACCAAATCTTTTTTCCTAACAGGGCACTAGGGCACAGGGTGCCTATAGGTGCCTACAAAGCTCTGCACCTGATGTTGGTGAGGCCAAGATGGTACCCTGAGGCTGGAATACAGGGCATGGTCTACAACTGGCTGATCAAACAGTCAACCCTGACAGCTCCTGGATTACTGACTCAAGGATTGCTGTCAGCCCAGATGGATGTCACTACAGCTGTGCCACAGGGCTCTGTCCCTCTCCTTTCAACATTTTTATTCTTGAATTAGCCAAGACTCTTTTGGGTACAAATAACATTAACTCAGCTTTCCTGGTAGCTTAGCGGTTGAGAATCCACCTGGCAATGCAGGAGACACGAGTTCCATCCTGGGGTCAGGAAGATCCCCGGGAGTAGGAAATGGCAATCCATTCCAGTGTTCTTGCTTGGGAAATCCCACGGACAGAGGAGCCTGACAGGCTGTAGTCCATGGGGTTGCAAAAGACTCGAACATTACTTAACAACTAAACAACAATAACATTAACTCAATTCCAACTGGTTAAGCAAAAGAAAAAAAAAATAGAGAAGCAATTTATTGGCTAATGTAACCGAGAAATCCAGGGGTATGGACTTCAGGCATAGCTGGAGCCAGAAGCTCAAATACTATCATGAGAAAATTGTTTCTCTCTCCTTGGTGTTGGCTTAAACTGGCCATTTTGCTTTTAAAGCTCCTGGAAGCTCCAGTGTGATAGATACCCTCCCAGCTCTAAGTTCCAGAGAATCGGAGTTTCTTCCTATCAGTTTCAATTAAAGTCTAGAATGCAGCCTCATTGGTTTAACTTAAGTCATGTGCCCAAGGCTGAACCAGTCTCAGTGATCAGAAGCATGTGGCCCTCTCATTGGCCACACAAAGGTCATGTGGGCAACTGGGGCTGGGGAAGGGTCAGCCTTACTCTAAGGATAGAGAGTGGGAAGGGGGATGTTCCTCCAGGGAAAATCAGAGGCCATTTCCAGAAGATACGTGGGGTACTAGATATGATTCCAACCAGGCAACTAGCACTTTTTATGGATAAGTCTGTTTTTGCCAACCTGACATACAAGGAGCTGGAAACTGGGGAGCGGGAGGTTTGTGAAGACTCACTGAGACTATGGATGTAAGTTTCCTCACCTCTATGAGCTTAGGAAGAACTTGGGCAGGATTTGAACTGTGGTGTTGGAGAAGACTCTTGAGAGTCCCTTGGACTGCAAGGAGATCCAACCAGTCCATTCTAAAGGAGATCAGTCCTAGGTGTTCTTTGGAAGGAATGATGCTAAAGCTGAAACTCCAATATTTTGGCCACTTCACGCTAAGAGTTGACTCATTGGAAAAGGCTCTGATGCTGGGAGGGATTGGAGGCAGGAGGAGAATGGGATGACAGAGGATGAGATGGCTGGATGGCATCACCGACCCGATGGACATGAGTTTGGGTGGACTCCGGAAGTTGGTGATGGACAGGGAGGCCTGGTGTGCTGCAATTCATGGGGTCTCAAAGAGTCGGACACGACTGAGCGACTGAACTGAACTGACTACTGGTTTCTGGGTACTTGGTGGGGAAGCCATGACACCCAGTGACTGCAAAGCCCTGAGTCACCTGGCTTCTGAAAAACAAAGACGTGCACTTTGTAGGGCAAAAGGGACTGCAGCAGCCATCTGGATAAGGAACAGGGAGGCGTCACTATTTAGCTCTGATAGAAAGTGGGTGGGATGACCCTGGACTTCCTTTCCACAAATGCTAATGGAGCCTTGGCCCTTTAAAGCTAAGGAGGCTTTGAGGTAGGGAGTAATTACAGACACAAGAAACCTCCATTTTAAGGCAGTCCCTCATCAACTGCAGGCCGTTCTTCCCATCCTGAGGCCAGAACTGCTGAGTCTGCCCTCCACCTCAGACCAGCTCAGCACTTTGCCTGCTCACTTGGGTCCCAGGGCTGCCCACTCCAGGGTGGAGGCTGGAGCTCAGACCTGCAGCTCTCAGCCCTACCTACACATTGTTCTGCCCGGGCCATTGCGGTGGGGTGGATGCTGCCAGCTTTGCCTGGGGCCTGGCAGAGCTTAGCCTCTTTCTCATGGGGCCGCTGCCCCAGGGAAAGGCCAACAACTGCCAAGCCCTCAAGAGGAGCCAGGCCCTGGATTAAGCACTTTTACTCGTTTAATCCTCAACAACCCATGAGAAGGATATGGTTTATCACCATAAGCTTCCTCCTTGTTTTAGGACCAAGGAGCCTGAGATCCAGAGAAGTTAAAAACTTGCTCAAGGTGGTACATCCAGCAAACAGCAGTGGGATTTAAACCTCAAAGACCTGGGTTCTCTAGGTTGTACTGTGTTCCTGCCTCTTTCTGTACAATGGGCACACAATCACATGTGTCCCATGCTGCCAGAGGTAGGCTGCTGCTGCTGCTGCCAAGTCGCTTCAGTCATGTCTGACTCTGTGCGACCCCATAGACAGCAGCCCACCAGGCTTCCCCGTCCCTGGGATTCTCCAGGCAAGAACACTGGAGTGGGTTGCCATTTCCTTCTCCAACGCATGAACGTGAACAGTGAACGGGAAGTCGCTCAGTTGTGTCCGACTGTAGCAACCCCATGGACTGCAGCCTACCAGGCTCCTCCATCCATGGGATTTTCCAGGCAAGAGTACTGGAGTGGGGTGCCATAGGGAAGAACAAACCAGATTTTAATTTATTTATTATATTATTTTTTTTATTGGAGTATAATTGGGCTTCCCTGGTGGCTCAGATGGTAAAGAATCTGCCTGCACTGTGGGACACCTGGGTTTGTTCGATGCCTGGGTTGGAAAGATCCCCTGGAGAAGGGAATGACTACCCACTCCAGTATTCTGGCCTGGAGAATTCCATGGACACAGGTGCCTGGTGGGCTACAGTCCATGGGGTCGCAAAGAGTCAGATATGATTAAAGGACTTGCACTCCACTTTTTGTAATTGCTTTACAATGTTGTATTAATTTCTGCTATACAGTGAAGTGAATCAGCTATACGTATACTTACATCCCCTCTCTCTTGGAACTTCCATTTCTCCATCCCCGCCTCTAGGTCATCACAGAGCACCGGGCTGAGCTCCCTGTGCTACACGCCGCTTCCCCCTAGCTGTCTATTTTACATAGAACATGTGTCAATCCCAGTCTCCCAGTTCACCCTACCTACCCTTTCCCCCTGATGTCCACATGCCCATTCTCTATATCTGTGTCTCTGTTCCTACCCTGCAAATAGGTTCATCTGTACCATCTTTCTAGATTCCACATATATGGGTTAATATACATCTGTCTCTTTCTTTCTGACTTAACTTCAGTCTGTATAATAGGCTCTGGTTCCAGCCTCCTCTCTCCAAATGACCCAATTTCATTCCCTTATATGGCTGAGTAATATTCCATTGTATATATGTACCGCATCTTCTTTATCCATTCATCTGTCATTGGATGTTTAGGTTATATCCATGTCCTGGTTATTGTAAACAGTGCTGCAAAGAATATCGGGGTACATGTGTCATTTTGAATTATAGTTTTCTCAGGGTATACGCCCAGTAATGGGATTGCTGGGTCATATGGTACTTCTATTTTTTTTTTTTTTTAAGGAATCTTCATACTGTTCTCCACAGTGGCTGTATGAATTTACATTCCCACCAGGAGTGCAAGAGGGTTTCCTTCCCCCCACAGCCTCTTCAGCATTTATTGTTTGTAGGGTTTTTTTGATGATTTCCATTCTGATCGGTGTGATGTTACACCTCATTGTAGTTTTGATTTGAATTTCTCTAATAATTAGTGATGTTCGGCATCTTTTCAAGTGCCTGTTTGACATACAAACAACATTTTAGAAGACAGGGCTTGAGAAGCACCCTTCTAAGACAGATCTTTGTCCTCACTACCAAGGCAGAAGAGGGGGAGCTGGGCGGGGGAGCAGGCGGCTGCAGCCCCAGGACAACCGCATGGAAGGAACGTGTGGAGGAAGATGGCATCAGCTGTGTCTACCACTGTGAGGAGGAAGCGGCGGGGGAGGAGAGCCAGGATGAGGCTTTAGGGGTGGAGACTGGGGCCTTAGCTGAGCAGCGAAGGTGGGCGGAGGGCAGCTGGCCAGGCCTCAGGAAACTGGCTCACACAAACCACTTGTGGAGGATTTTATCAGCAAGTAGAGGAAGGAAGAAGGAGGATGGGAACAGAGCTAGGAGAGGGCTTTTGATGCAGAGGAAACAGGGCATGTCTGGGTCAGAGCCAGGGCATTGGGAGGGAGACAACCACCTCATCTCCCAGTTCCAAGTCCCCTGCAGGACTGGTGTCATGCCCATTCTACAGAGGAGGAAAGAGGCTCAGAGAAGCAAGGCCACCGATGTCGCTCCCAGCTGGGGTGTTGGGACTGGAGTGTATACAGACTCAGCTGGCTGCTGCTCCCTGCCACACACCTACTTGCTATGGCTTGGGATGCATAGATGGATGCCTTGTTTTTTAACATTGTCATACGGTTTTCCAGAGCTTGCACATCAAGCCCACCTTTGGAAGTCTCAGGGGCTCCCAGGACAGGAGGGAAGACCACCTGGGATCATCACAGCCTCACATGTGAACAGCATTCTCTCCCATCAGCTCAGTTCAGTTCAGTTCAGTCACTTAGTCGTGTCTGACTCTTCGAGACCCCATGAATCGCAGCACGCCAGGCCTCCCTGTCC
>NW_011494753.1:7666803-7667021 GCF_000754665.1 Bison bison bison
GAGGTCTGGAGACTCCTTCTCCCATGGGCCTCAGTTCTTGGTAAGGACACAAAGAAGAATCTGAGGTCTTACCTGTTGCAAGAAAGTTTACTGAAGACAAGGAAAGAAAGAACAGAGAGAACACTTCAAGAGAGAGACGGGCCAGGCCAGGGGAGAAAATGGCCCTGGAGGGCCTGGGTATAGAGTTTTTAAGGCAAGGTCATTTGCATAATCCAGGG
>NW_011494753.1:7667121-7693589 GCF_000754665.1 Bison bison bison
GCAGCACGCCAGGCCTCCCTGTCCATCACCAACTCCCAGAGTTCACTCAAACTCATGTCCATGGAGTCGGTGATGCCATCCAGCCATCTCATCCTCTGTCGTCCCCTTCTCCTCCTGCCCTCAATCCCTCCCAGCATCAGGGTCTTTTCCAAAGAGTCAACTCTTCGCATGAGGTGGCCAAAGTACTGGAGTTTCAGCTTCAGCATCAGTCCTTCCAACAAACATCCAGGACTGATCTCCTTTAGGATGGACTGGTTGGATGTCCTTGCAGTCCAAGGGACTCTCAAGAGTCTTCTCCAACACCACAGTTCAAAAGCATCAATTTTCAGCTCTCAGCTTTCTTCACAGTCCAACTCTCACATCCATACATGACCACTGGAAAAACCATAGCCTTGACTAGACAGACCTTTGTTGGCAAAGTAACCTCTCCCATAGCCTCTGCCTTTCCCCAGAGAAAGAGCTAGGCCCAGGTTCAGGAACTTTCAGTCACTGCTGTCTTCAAGATGACAAACTGCTTCTTGAGGTGGTGAACTTCCCATTCCTCAGGGTGTGCAAGCCGGAGCTGGATGCCGTCTGGGCCTGGGCTATTACGGTTGAGATTGCTGCCCTGCATCAAGATATCCTGGCCCACCTCCAATGTCCTTCCCATCTCTTAGTTAGGGAAGTCCCGTACCTGATGGTGGAATTTCCGGCAGGCCAGAGGACAGAAGTGTGGGTGTTGGTGGGCCCTCCCAGAGCCCCTCCAACTTCACTGTAGAGGGAGTTGCCTCCTCTGTTTCTGTGTGTGCTTGTCTCCGGCTCAAGGGTCCCTGGACACAGGCTGGGCAGATCCCCATAGAAACAACTAATACACCTGTAGATGCCCATGGCAGCGACCCAGAGCAAGACAGGGAGAAGCCAGGGCCGAGGGGCTGGGGCAGTGAGCCGGCCTCCCCCGTTTGTGCCCCACAGCAGAGCCGTGTGAGCTCATTTGTGAACTGCCTCATGTGGAGTGGGTCTCCCTGGGAAGCCACTAATCCCATCTCACGCCTCCTGTCTCCTGGGGGGCAGTTTCCTGAGGATCAGCGCTCCCCGCAGGAGACATGTGGGGCACTTCCTGACTTCACTGACGTTTCTGATTCCAGGCCCTGAGCGGCTGTGCGACTTTCCTTCCAAGTCCTCGGTTCCACAGATGCCAGCTTGCAGGGCCAACTGGTGGTTACCCGGCAACGCAACAAATATTTGGGCCAGCCAGCCTGGTCCATGCCCCCCATCCTGGGTTTAGTGAGACCTTAGAAGGCAGGCAACCCCATGGGCTTTGCCTATTTTTTAAAATATCTGGGCACCAAGTAAAAATAACTCTGCTTGGCAAAGCCCTTTCGGCTGACCCCTTCTCCAGGGATTTCCATTTGGGGACCTGGGCAAGTAGGTGGGGGGACAGGCAGAGATAAGGAAGGGATGGGTGAGAAGGCAGCAGGCAGCCATGGTTAGAGGAAGCCAGGGCTTTGGGGCTGAGAAGGCCTCGGTTTAGGCTCCGGAAATGTTGGCAGGTAGGAAAGAGTGGACCCCTCCCCCTCAGATCTGCTCTGCTCCAGAGAGCTACCCATCTCGTCCCTGGCCTACAGCACCCTCACCTGATCTGACCTGGCTCAACCTGGCTCCACCCAGTGGGTCTATACTGCACCCCCTCAGGTACCCCATCTCTGTCTGGGATGCCTCATTAGTCCTCTTGGCCCCTCCCATTCAGCCTCCACCCAAGAGGCAGAGATTTGCACTAAAATAATCATCTGATTCCCTCATTAGGTCCTGCTGAGAACCTCTCCAGAGAGCCCCTTAACTAGTACCCAGGAGAGCCCCTTAGCTGGTACCCACCCTTCCCCACCCTCCGGGCGTCTGCCTTCTTGAGGATGTACAGACTGGATGAGCTCCCCTGGCATTCCTGGTCTGATACCTGTCAGTACGTTCTGAGCAGAGGTTTCTTCTTTACTGACCCGTCTCACACCACCTCTGCGTCCTGACCACCCCTCTGCCCCCACCGCCCAGCCCTGGTGCCGTCCACCCTGCATGGGGCAGGGACTCAGTTGAGCCAAGGCAGGGTCCTTGGGGCGGCCCCTGTGGGCCCATAAAGTGCATTTGTGCCCTAAAAGGAGACTTCCTTCCTCTGGTGGACACAACCCCACACGGAGCTGCTGGGCTTGACGAGCGGAACACAGGCTGGACTTCAGTCCTCCTTCCTCCCCGCCCAAACACTGCGACCCCAAATTCGACTTTGTCCAGGCCACCTCCCCCAGGGCTGGCACTGCCCCCAGGATAGCACTCAGAGGAAGCAGGCTGAGTTAAGCTGGAGCGGGCCTCGTCCCTCTCAGGGGGCCCCAGGTCTCCAGGCCTCTGCCCTGCGCTGGCCATGGCTCCCATAGGTGGGTTATGTCCTCTTCTCTGTCGTGGGTGCTTTCTGCTGTGTCTGCTGCAGTGAGGCTCTCCCCTCAGTGGGGCTCCCGACCCGGCATCTGCCCAGCATCTGCCTGGCACTCTGGCCATTTGTGTAGATGTTCATTCTCATATATCGAATCTACGGCATTCCTCTTCTTGTTGATATAGTACAAACAAAAACCACCGTTGTAACTGACAGTCTGGGTGTCCAGGATACGAAGGGCGCTGGGAATGTGAAGCTAGAGCGCAGGGCAGGGAGAGGCGGCCCTGAGGCAGAGGGGCCTGCAGAGGGGCTGGGGCTCCCTCGGCCTCCCCCATCCCCATCTTTCCTTGTCATAGGCTGCACTTCCTTCTGGGCATTTTCTGAGGAGAGTCAGTGACTCTGGCTCATCTCTCTCTTGTGTGAGGAGCAGGTATCCCACCCACTGGGTCCAGGAAGAGAGATGACAAGCCCTCCACTCACCCCCTCACACATCTGACGTACTCACCACGGCTCCTGCCACACCAGAGAGAAAGCCCACATCTCCACGTGACCTACACGGGCTTACTGACTCGGCCCCATCCCCTCTCTGACCTCACATTTTCCTCTCTCCCCCTCAACTCACTCTGCCTCCACTGTGCTGGGTCCTTTGATGCCCCTCCCCTTGCCAGACACGCTCCCACCTCAGGGCCTTTGCACGTACTATTCTCTGGATCTGATAGTCTCCTAGCTCAGGGCCCACACGACTCTCTCCCCCACCTCCTTTGCCTCTCTATCCAAGGGCCACCTTCTCATCAAGGCCTTCCTTGACCACTTATTTAAACCACAACCCCCCCCCAGAACCCCCAAGTTCCTGATTATTTTTTCCATAGCACCTATCATCATCGGAAATACAATTTATTTTTCTTTCTTATTTTGTTGGGTGTGAGTCTCCCCTCTTGGAGCAGGAAATGGAAACCCACTCCAGTATTCTTGCCTGGAGAATTCCACGGACACAGGAGCCTGGTGGGCTGTAGTCATGGGGTCACAAAGAGTCAGACACAACTGAGTGGCTAAGACTAGACTAGTCTCCCCTCTAGAATGTAAACCCCAAAAGGTCAGTCACTTTTCACCGCTCCATCCCCGGTGCCTGTCAGAGGGTAATTAGCATGAATGAGAGTTTGTAGAATGAACGAAAGAGTGAATAGACAGCAGCAGTAAGGAGGAGCAGCTGCCTTGGCTGGGCAACCTCTTGGGCTGAACTTTCGCATCCATTGTCTCCTTGAATTCCCCCAGCACCCCTCCACCTCCTAAGTGAGGGAACTGAGTCTCAGGAGGTTAAGACTCCCCTGAGGTCGCTCAGACAGTAGGTGACCAGGACAGGCTAAGGTGGACCCTGCAGGCCAGCATGTGCCCACTACACCAAGTAGCGGGCTGCCCCACACCTGCCATCTGGAAGCTCACTTGACTTTGGCCTTGGAATCCCAATGTCCCTGCAGACTCTGACATACCCAGCATTCCCAGGGCCAGAGCCTTGGGCTGGGGAGGTGGGGTAGGGGAGGGGGTGTGTGAGCATCCATCTTCTGTCCCTGCAGCCTGTGGTGTGGTCCTCTCCTCTCTGCCTCAGGCTGGGGAGGCGGGCTAGGGGAGAGGGTGTGTGAGCATCCATCTTCTGTCCCTGCAGCCTCCTTTCTGCCTGCCGCAAGGTCTCAGGCCATTGGACATCCTCCCATGGCTGGCCCACATCAATGTTCCCCCTTGCAGCTTCCCACGAGCACAGAAAAGGCACAGCTTTTAATCTCCCTTCTGCCCCGCCTGACTCCCGCCGGTCATTTCAGCAGCACATGAAATATATTCCAACTCAGCCTCTTTCTAAATCTACTTGTCGCTCTCTCTTCTCATATTAGCACCCCCTCTCCTCCAGCCCCTCGTTCTCTGCCATCCTCTGCCATTGCCTCCTCCAGCAAAGCCCCCAGGGAATGTTGTATATGAAATTATTTTGTGAAATCCAATAAAAATTTTAATCAGGTCAACATCATTACAGGAAAAGGAAATGATGGATCTTCCCTGGTACAGAAAAAATGAAGAGAAGAAAAATATCCACCAAGCCACCCATACACCAATGCCTGCCCTTGTGTATACTTGCAACCGTGTGTGTGCACCCCCACCGATGTACGTGGCACCCTGTGCTTGCACACATGTGTGCATTCTCACGAGCCTTGTGTGCATCATTGGCAAGTCCTTGGCACCCTCTAGGCCTCAGTTTTGCCATCTGTACAATGGGGACTTGATTACTGAACTCAAATCTCTAACAGCTTGGGAACTCTGTAATCTGGTGCCTGCTCACAGCTACGCCCATGGTCACACCTCGGCCTGGAGGTGGAGGTGGCGGCCTCGGCCCACAGTGCTGATAGATGCCATCTCAGAGTGCAGAGAATTGAGTGGAATACCCCAGCCTCCAGCTCCAGGCCCACTCCTAACATTTGTGGGGTCTGAGGCAGTGGTAAAAATGGAAGCCCGTGTACTATATGTCTAGATATTTACATTATAAATCAAGCTAACTGTTAAATAAAACATGTTTTAGGCTCCTACCTTGACAAATACTCCTTCAGGGAACCTGAAAGGCCAGGTTCAAGTATAGCATTCTTGGGAGGAGCTGGCCCCAGCCTCCGGCCCTGGCCTGCACCTCACTCTGCCCTCTGCCCTTGCCTCACATATGTGGGGACAGACACCCCAAGCTGCAAGGCCTAGCTCTGTTTGCACCATTCCCTGAACACCGCCCCCTGGACTTTCCTCAGGCCTTAAGCATGACCATCAGTGGCATGGTGCCCTCTTAGAAGGTGGGGGTCCCCGGAAGAAGCCCCTCATGATAGGAAATTCAGGCCAGAGCACTCTAAGGTACAAGGCTCACAGCAGGAGTCCCTCTTACCTGGGTTTAGGGTGACGCTGACCCACCTCCCTGCCATGGGGAAGAACATGTTAGGGGAAGCACACTGACTGAAACCACCCACCCTGGCCAGGCACCATAGTAACCATTTGCATGAGCTGTTTTACAGCAGGAGGTCCTGGTAAGGAACATGGAACTAATAAGCCTCCACCAATCAGAAGAGTTTGGGAAAGGTCAAAAGGAGACACCACATGTCCAACCACCTCCCAGAATCCTTCTCACTGGCATCCATCTTGGCTGAACAAGGTGTGCACCCCCAGAAAGGACTCTGAGTCAGAATGATTGGCTAAAGACAACCTAGGAACTAATTCCATCACTATAAAACCCGAGACTGCAAGCCATGTGACAGAGCTATTCTCCTGGGTTCCCTTATCCTGCTGCTCTCTACCCGGGTGCCCTTTCCCAATAAAATCTCTTGCTTTGTCAGCACATGTGTCTCCTCAGACAATTCATTTCCGAGTGTTAAACAAGAGCCCAGTGTCAGGCCCTGGAAGGGGTACCCCTTCCTGCAACACATGGACAGAGCAGTAGGAGTCACTCCTTGCATCATGACAAGGCCTATGGGTTCAGCTGACAGTCCACCCTCAAGCCCCTCTTCCCACCCTTCTCTCTGGGGCTGGTCCACAGCATTTAAGGGGTGCTTGCCAGGGAGGCCCCAGGCACAGAGATATGCCCCAGAGTCGGGGGGAATGTTCTCTGCACCTGCCCCATGAGTGTGATGAGCTTCCTCACTGAGGGATGTGGGTGGGAACACCCAGCCGGGAGCACTCACCCTGGGGAGAGGTCAGGCTTTCTGAGTGGGAGGGTCAGAGCAGATGCACATGTGGGAGGAGCCCTGGGGACAGGCACTCTCGGAGCCCTGTTCCAAGGATGCCGCAAGCCGCCAGAAACTCTCAGTGTCTATGAGTCTGGAAGACAAGTCCATTAACCCACTGGTGCCCATGGTTCCACCGCAAGAAGGGGAGTCTGGATTAATTTTCCCTCACCCATAAAACAGGAAAGTGACCCTGGCCACTCTGGGGTTCCTGGAATAATTACAGGGGGCTCTGATGGGGATAGAGTAGGAACAAAGGAGACCCCCTCCCACCCCCACCATTCTCTCTCTCCCTTCTCCAGCCCTGCCCCCAACCGAATCCAGGAAGCTGCTCTGCCCTTCTGACATTTACAGACGACTGTCCCTCCTCTCCTTCCTGCTGACATCTGAGCCTCCACCTGGGCCAGCAGGCCGGGTTGGGGGCAGGGCTGGGAGGGAAGCTGCTTAGCCTCTCCTCAGGGGTTCCCAGGGACAGGAGTTTAGACCCTAGCCCTCCCCCAGGCCAATGGTGAGACAGAGCCAGAAAGACTGGGCGGAGGCTCCCCCTCCATGGAGCCTCTCTTCTCACCCATGGCCTCTCTTCTCCAGGAACTCCTCCCAGTGTCCCAGGCAGGAGGCACTGACCCTTGCAGATCCACCAGAATTTCTCTCGCTTCTTGCCGGATGTTTATTCTGTAATCAGGGGCCTAGGATTGCTCAATACGCTGCACAGCCAACCTCCCCCTCTTTCTTGGCCTTCCCAGCCTGGCCCTGTGGGGGCGTGAGAGGTGGATAATATTCCAGCTCCTTATCTTCACAGGCTTCCCAGGTGGCGCTAGTGGTAAAGAAGCCGCCTGTCAATGCAGGAGATGTAAGAGATGCGAGCTCGATCCCTGGGTAAAGAAGATTCCCTGGAGAAAGGCATGGCAACCCACCCCAGTATGCTTGCCTGGAGACTCCTACGGACAGAGGAGCCTGGTGGGCTACAGCCCATGGGGTCACACAGAGTCGGACACGACTGAAGCGACTTAGCATGCACACCCTCACAGTAAGACATCACTGCAGTGTGCTTCTTGCAGTCCCTGTCAAGTCCCCGGGTCCCCAGGCAGACTAGACTCCCCGATGCCCACATCAGTCCCCCACACTGGCACTGATCTCCTTCTCTGTTCCATCCCACTGCCCTTCTCTTCCTCCTCCCTTCCTGGGATCAGCTTGGACTCAAATGCCTGTCTCAGTGACTGCTTCTGGGGAAACCAGCCTATGACAGTCATGGATGCAGTGAGTGCCAGCTGGGACTGGATCCCCAGGGGAGAAAGGACAAAAGCAAAGCTCGTGTTCTGATCTTACTCCTTACTGCAGGGCTCCCCACTTCCCCCAGGAGACAGACTGTATTCCTGGGCGGGGGCCCCTCTGGCTTCCACGTCCTCCTCGGCCACATCAGTGGGCTCTCAAGGCTTCTAGTTCCCTCCTCAGTTGGCCACTAGGCTGTGAGTCCTGGGAGGGCAGGGACTGGGGCCTGGCACCAGTGTGGCATCCAGAAGATGCTCAGGACCAGCTCTTGAGGGAGTGAGGGTGCTGGCCGTGCTCTGGGAGCTCGGGACAAGAGCTTAGTCACTTCCTGGAAGATCTGGCTGGGATGGAGAGAACGCCTTCCCCACTACCAGCCCAAGGAAGCTGCTTCCTGCACGCTGCCATGAGAACACGTGAATCATGGAAACAATGATGACTGGCTTACCGTGATTATTGGAGCATTTGTGCAATTCGTCCTTTGCAATTTCAGGGAAGAGGCCTTTGTGCCAGAAGGAAGCCACCTAGCTCCATAACGAGGCAGTCTTGGGGTCTGCAAGGTCATACCCTCCAAGTGGCAGGAGCCTTGGGAAGTGGATTCAGGTGTGGAGGACATGAGGCGCAGGCTGGGAGAGAAAGTATGTGGCCTGAAGGAGCTGCTAGGTGAGCAGGAAGAGGCCGGGGCCGGGGGGCCAGGGCCAGTCACCATGCAGCCTCCACGTTGAGTCTGTGATTGTTTTCAGGTGTAGAAATGAAGATGCCAGATATGTCCTATTATTAAGTCTGGTGTGACGCCAGGCTAAGGTCTTGATCACTTGAATATGAGGAGCCTGAATGAAATGCCTGGGCTTCCCAGGTGGCGCTGGTGGTAAAGAACCTGCCTGTCAGTGCAGGAGACACGGTTCAGTCCCTGGGTCTGGGAGATTCCCTCAAGGAGGACATGGCAACCCACTCCAGTTTTCTTGTCTGGAAAATTCCATGGACAGAGGAGCCTGGTAGGCTACAGTCCATGGGGTCACAGAGAGTTGGACACGACTTAGCAACTGAGCACACAATAAAATACCATTTTGAAAGGAGCACAAAGTTTGAAGTGTGGCTTCAGATCCTGACTGTGCTACTTACTGGCTTGTGACCTTGGCTTTAGTTTTCTCATCTGTAAAATGGGACTAGTGAACATCCCATTCTCCTTTTCGTGGCTGGTGAAAGGATAAGAGTCCTTTTTTCATTCGACAAAGTTTACAGAGCCCTTTCTAGGAACTGAGGATACAATAGTGAACAAAATACAAAAATCCCTGCCTTGGGAATTTCCTAACAGTCCCGTGGTTAAGGCTATGCACTTCAGCTTCAGGGTCCATGGGTTCTATCCCTGATCAGGGAACTAAGAAAAAAAATGTCCCTTCCTTTATGACGTTTGTGCTCTGAAGGGGGAGAGGCAGGAAAGGAGGGAACACAGTTGATAAACCAGAAAAAAAAGAAAAGGAGACAGTCTGTGAGATGCTGATAAATGCTAAGGAGAAAAACATATCAGGGAAAAAGAACAGAAAGTATCAGCGGCTGTGTGGGTGGTGGGCCTACAATTTTGGGGTAGCCAGGGAGGACCATGCTGAGAAGGTGACATCGGAGCAAGATCTGAAGGACGTAACAAGGCAGTCGTATAGATTCTGGGAAAAGTAAATCAGACCTAGGGAAGAGTGAGTGCTCAGGCCGCCTAGGCAGCTGGGATGGAGGGAGCTGTTGGAGGGCTGGTTGGAGGAGTCGTGAAGGATCACATCGTCATGGTAGGGTCGTGGTGGTCTGTGTGTGGGCTAGAAAAGAATTTCCAGACACAGAGTATTGCAGAGAGGAGTGAGTTAAGAACAAAGAGCAAAGATAACATGGCCGCTGCAAGCACAGTGGGCCGACTACCCAACAGACCCAGGAGAGCCTTCGGTTAGAACAGCAGGCTGGCTCAAGGGAGAGAGACCCCTTTTGTGGGTCAGTAGCCAATTTTTACAGTCTCAAGACAAAGAACAGTCCTACTGGAAAGGTGGCATTAGGTGATTGGTTAGAGTGGGTACGTGAGTGCTTGGTCGCTCAGTATGGTCAGGGCTACTAGACTGCAGCCCCCAGACTGCAGCCCGCCAGGCTCCTCTGTCCATGGGATTTCCCAGGCAAGAACACTGGAGTGGGTTGCCATTTCCTCCTCCGGGGGATCTTCCCCACTCAGGGATCAAACCTGCATCTCCTGTGTCTCCTGCATTGACAGGTGGATTCTTTACCACTGAGCCACCTGGGAAGCCCTAGGGTGTGTATTTTTACCTAGTATGGGGTCAGGGAGCCGGCCAGTAAGAATCAGGGTGGGTCTTGGCAATGGTTACTATGGAGCTCAGTCAGTTCCGGAGATGACTTTGGTTCTAGCTCCAGGTCTGTCGCCTTGGTACAGGCCTCGCACCCATGACCTTGGTGTGGGACTCCAAGGTAGGGACTTCGGCTTTTGCTTGGGTAAAGGGGAAGGCTCTGGCGAGAGGAACGACAGGACCTGCCGTGTGTTTTAACAAATCCTGCTGTTGTGGGCGGGTCCCCTGGCTGCTGAGGGCAAAAGAGGCAAGCGTAGAAGCAGGGATTCCATCAGGAGACTGCTGAAATAGTCTCGGTCCGGGGTTCGGACCTGGTGAATCTATGCAGAGGGACCCGGTGATGACTGGTGGGAGGGAGAGGATTTGGTGTCACACAGGACATGTCATCGTGTCATCAAATTGTCACTGGATAAGAAGGCCATTCTACTTTCAGTGAGTTTCAAAAGCCTTCTGGCAACACCGGGAAAACCTTCAGGTGGTACTGATATGCCTTCAACACCTCTAGCTTTGGGCAATCTCTCCTTTTAAACCCAAAATGACAGGTCTCAGACTCAAGGACTCCTGCCTTTTATGTCTAGCTTTTTTTCCCTCATCATTTTCATTTTTATCATTTTCATGGCATTTGGTTTCATACTTACCTTCTGTTTATGAAAACTGAGACTGAATTTTCTCTTAAGGTACTAATAGAAAGGTTTCTTTTAAAACAAACTTATCCAAGTAAAATGTAAGTTGGCCTAAAGAATATTAGGACAATAGTAGAGATAGTATAAAAGTTCAGCAGCAGTTGTATGGTGAGTCTGAATGGCTGCCACTGGGGAATCTCAGAGCTGGTAAAGAGCTGGTTTCCAGCTGTGAACTGATGTGCTTAAGGCCCTAGGGTTCTGAGCAAAGCTTTGTACCTCCTGGTGTCTCCCAGACTTCTCCTGGCCCCCAAATCCCAACAGTGCGTCCACTGACCAGCCCTGTTCTCTCCACTCTTCGTCTACCATGCTCTGGTCAGGAAAGTGGAGCAAGGCCACGAGTTAAGAGCTGAGAGGCAGGGTGCCCCACGGGGCAGGGCTGGGTCAGAAAACAGGGGTGGAATCTTCCCATCGTCCCTTGGCAACCCCCTCCAAGGAGGGGTCCAGAGAGACTGAGGGGAAGGCATTGGTGTGAGCCTCACTGGCCCTGAGGGAGGAGGTTAGGGAAGACTTTAATCACCATGCCCGTCACGCCCCCGAGCCAGTCGCCAGCTCTTGCCTGTCCCCAGGGAGCTGAACCATCGTCACATTTTCTTAGCCTTCTCTTCAATCTCAACTTGCCCTTTCTCCACACCCAGCCTGTAGATCATCCTTAAAGGTTGGCAGCAACTGGCTTGGAGAGAGGAAGGAGGGGAGCAGCCTGTGGGGACGCCCCCAGGAAGGAGGTTTATTTTGGCCCCAGCGCAGCCGTCTTGTGGCTCCAATGAAGAAGGATAGGTCTGCACCATCATACACTCAGCCTTGGGGCTGGCTGAAACCTGCTCACCCTGCCCAGAAAAGGTATGGTCCAGGCCAGGCCAGCTTAGCGGGGGACTGGTCATTTCAAGCAGTGTCATAGTCGCATCTGACTGCACAGCCCGCTCGTCCATTCTGCACACGGTGCCCACTGGGCTCCCATTCTGCTCACAGATTTAACTTCATATCCAGCATACTGAGCACCTCCTATGCTCTGAGCAAGATTCTGGGTGCTTCCAAAGATAGCATCCTTTCCAAAATCTCTTCTATGATTTCAAGGCTGTTTTGGCATCTCCACTGGGGTTTTGGCTAGAGAAGCTCAAAGTGGCCTGGCCAGACCCTTCTGCCCACCTACCTTTGCTGTCCCAGCTGCTATTCCTGGGCACAGCCCCCAGCCGCCCTCATGGGCAAAGCTGTGTTCAGGCTGTGGTCCTGGGTCCCCTAACCAAGTCTACCAGGGATGTCCACATCCAAGCAGGACCAGAGGATACATCCAGCCTGTCCATCCATCTTTACTAGGAGCATAAGCCTCCCAGTTATCTGCCCAGGTCCATTCCCTTTGGCTCTTCTCCACCTGGGTGAGCTCCCTCCACACCTTTCCCTCCAGCCAGGACCCATTCTAGCCCTGGCTCTGCCACTAACTCACTACATTAATTGAGGGTATGGAGGTGACACTGGACAGACATGCCAGCTCAGAAACCCCAGGGTTGGCTGGACTGGCCTCGCCCGCCTCGCTCCTCCATCTAAACTCTCCTCTGGCCTCAGTAGCCCCGCCTCTCTAAAGCCCCCTGATGCTTCATCAGTTCGTAATGCTCCCTGTTACTCTGGAACTGGGGCCATCTCAGCCGGCTTAGTTCCAGATGGCTCCCTGCAGGGCTTCTTATCCAGCTTTCAGGAGGAGGAAACAGTCCCTTCATGGACCCAGAGCTAGATTTAGGAGCCTGGGTTGGTGGGGAGCAGAGGGTCAGAGAAGCTGTCCTGCCAGCCGTGCCCCCTTCTCTCTTAGGGAGCTGGGTGCCTGGGTTGCCAGTTTCTTCTGAGGCCCAATTGAAGGTCCTCACCGCCCCTAAGGCCTCTTCCTCTGGGACAGCAGTGAGACAGTCTGTCCAGTTGCTGGGGTTCTCTGGAGCCGCCCTGCCTGGATAAGAGGAATGGCAAGAACCACCCCCAGGGCCTTCCTAAGGAACGAGCGCACCAAGGACCTAAGATCAGAGGCCAGGAGGGTAGGCAGCGGGATGTAGGCTGGGGGCGGGGAGGCAGCCAGCCCAGCTGAAGGAAGTCTGGGAGCTGGGTTACGAGCAGGAGCAGAGCTTTACCAGAACATTCCAGATCCGCAGGGTCAAGGGTCCAGACATTCACAGAAGTATGTGTTAAAGACATGTGAAAGAAATAAGTCCCAGTTATGGTCCATCTGGAGGAAAACTCTGGGATGGCACACGTGTGTGCTTGAGTGCTGAGTCACTTCAGTCATGTCCGACTCTTGGTGACCCTATAGATTGTAGCCCACCAGGCTCCTCTGTCCATGGGGTTCTCCAGGCAAGAATACTGGAGTCCCCTCCTCCAGGGGATCTTTCCGACCCAGGGGTCAAACCTGCACCTCTTACATGTCCTGCATTGGCAAGTGGTTTCTTTACCACTAGTGCCACCTGGGAAGCCTGGCATGGCGCAGGGCAAATTACCTCAGACAAATTCTGCCACACTTAGGGCAGGGTGAGGGCAGGGAGATAGACACAGGAAGCTCCTAAGTCCAACTCAGTTATGAGTTCTTCCAACAAGCCACTTCTAAGGGACCCATGTTCTTCTAGACTTTCATTCCAAGCATCTTTGCAACACCCAAACTGGAAGAATCTAAGATATATGACAATTCTAAGGAGTGAAAGATTCCAAGAACAGATTCCAAGAGTCCAGGATGCAGAGCCCCCCAACTTTGGAGGCCTCGTTGACCCTTCCTCCCTGACACATGTCTGGGAACCATTCTCCCTGGCTCAAGTGAGAGGATGGGGTGTTACCACAGATGCTTATGGTGCTGGCTGTGAACTCCCAACACCTCTGAAGACCCAGCACTGATTAGTTTGGACAATACAGCCTCTGCTTTCTCAGGCACAGGGCCACTGAGTTGGGCCTGGCCTGCTGGAGATGTGACCATGGGCTGTTCTCTCTAAGGGGAACTATGGCAGTGGTGTAATTGCCACGGGGAATGAGGAGAGACTCCACTGAGCAAGTGACGAGTCTCTTCCTCCCTGCCGAGGGGGAAGGGGCAGGAGAGAGAGGCTGGGCTCTAGGGAGCAGCTACTTTCTGCTGGCTGGCCCTGGGGCTCCCCACCTCTCTGGGGAGACAGACTCTGGTTTAGCTCTCTTTTCTCCACCCCCCGGGAGACCCCAGGTCTTGGAGTAGTAGCTGCTGAGGATACAGGAAGAGGAGGGAGCAAAGGATGGAGTTGTGGCTGGAGTCTGGCTTCTCTTGCCTAGTAACATTCCTCCACCTCCCTTACCTGCCTGGACTCCCAAGGTCCACTTTCCCAGGGTCTGACCCCTCTCTTTCCCCAGATAATCCCTAAAGGAGGGAGGATGTATTTGTTACCCAATATTCCTCCCTGAGGTTTTTCTCCCACAGCTCCCCTTGCTTGAGTGAGCTCAAGGTGCCCTCAGAGTAGGAATCCCATCTTCCCTGCCTCATAGCATTTTTTTTTTTTTTGGCTGTGCCGCATGTTACGTAGGATCCTAGTTCCCTGACCAGGGATCAAACCTGTGCCCCCTGCATTGGAAGCACAGAGCTTTAGCCACTGGACGGCCAGGAAAGTCCCTCTCATAGCATTTTACCAGGGTACAGGGTGTGACTGTCCATGGCTACACCATCTAGCCCAGGGGCCATCAGCCATATGTGACCACTTCACCCTTGAGATGCAGCTGGTCTAAATTGAGTTCGGCTGTAAGCAGAAACTACATATCAGATTTCAGAAACTTGGAACCATAAAAGAATGTAAAATAGCTCAATAATTTGTAATACTGATTGCACATTGAAATGATAATACATTAGACACATTGGGCTAAATATATTCTAAAATTCATTTCACCCAATTCTTGTTCTTTAATGTAGCTACTAGAAATTTTAAATTTCATATGTGCCTTAACTGTGGCTCTTGACTATGGTGTTATATGCCTGTCGGCCAATGCTGGTCCAAGGACAGGTCTCTGGACATCCCTGAACACAGAGTAGTCTGTGCAAGAGGACTGGGGACTCCAAGGTGTTGAGTGTGACAGGCCCAGAAGGAGTTTCAGTCTCTCACCTAAGAGCAAACTCTGGGCTTGTGGAACAGCTGTTTCAGCAGATGTGGGGTCTGCCCAGGAGGGGCCCAGAGGTCCTGCCGCTGCTGGTGATGAGTCCGTGCTCCTCAAGGAAGCTCTTAGCAGCCAGGTCCCAACATCAAGGCCCTTAGTGCTTAAGGTGCTGGAGCGAGCGTTGTGGGTTCAAATCCTCTCTCTGCCACGAATTAGCTGCTGACACTGGTGCTCTGTGCCTGGAGTCCCTCATCTTAAAATGGAGGCTGGGTTTCATTAACTTTTATTGAAGTATAGTATAGGCAAAAGGAGAAGAGGGCGGCAGAGGATGAGATGGTTGGATAATACCACTGACTCAATGGACATGAACCTGGGGAGATAGTGAGGGACAGGGAGGCCTGGCGAGCTGCAGTCCATGGGATCACAGAGTCAGACACGACTTAGCAACTGAACAACAGCAGAGTTGATCAACAATGTTGTGTTAGCTTCAGGTGTACAGCAAAATGAATCAGTTATACATATGCATGTACCCACTCTTTCTTAAGATTCTTTTCCCATGTGGGTCATTACAGTGTATTGATTAGAGTTCCCTGCACTATATAGGAAGTTCTTATTATCATGGGACTGTTTTGAGGATGAAATGGGCTGACTCACATAAGGACATCAGGATAGTATCCAGCACATAGTAGGTGCTCAGCACACAGCAGCCAAGGGTGTCAGAGCCCGAGTCTGGGTCACTCGGAAGACAGAGGAGACAGGAGATGGGCGGCTGGGGAAGGCCAAGCTTGAGGCCTGGGTCTGTTAAGGCCTCCCCGTCCTCAGTCTCCCTGCTGTGAGGCGAGGGTAACCAGGACCCTGATGGCCCAGGGGGTTACAGAGGGCAGTGTTACCCACTACCTTGCCCTTCAGATGTCCCACGACCTCTCCCGGAAAGCATGTGGGAAGGCTGCCGAGCGGCTGGGGAAGGTGACCTTGAGGCCTGGCAGGGTGGGAGTTGGCCAGGTTGGTAAGGGGCTCACAGCTGGAGGACTCAGGAGCCTCAGCTCCACCAGCCCCTCGGAAGGCCCGGTCTTAGCACCGCTGGAAATTCTTAAGCTGGGATTTCAGTTTAATTACATATTGATTAAATGGAACAAAGGCGCAGAGGCTCCAGGGACCAGGCTCAGTGAGTGCCTGATGGAATTTCAATCCTGCTTTGTTCCTGCCTCCCACTCTCTTAGAGGCTCAGAGCGCTCTCCGCTGAGGAGGCCTGGCCTTACATGAGCTCGGTGGGCATCAAAGATCCTGCCATGACAGAGGGCAGCAGGTGGCCCTCGGCTACCCAGCGCTTCCCTGCCCTAGCTCCCAACACTCCCATCTACCCACCATCCCCAAACCCAACTCAGGTCCCAAGAAGTCCTGTCCAAGGTCATGCCCAAGGTCAGAGGAGGCAGATCTGGCATTTGAACCTGGGTCTTTCCCTGGAAGGTCCTGGTGACATGCGGACCCACTCTGTAGCCAGGCTCACCACAGCTCTGCACTGAGAGGTGCCCAAAGACAGTCCTATTCAAGAATCACTCTCTGCAATTAGAGAAAGCCCACACACAGCAATGAAGACCGAGTACAGCCACAAATAAATAAATTATTCTTTAAAAAAAGATGTATTTACTGAGCACCTTTGGCATAGTCTTCCCATAGACACGGCATCTGGCTGGAGGCTTAGAGGACACGTAGCCAGACGAAGGTAGGGAGGCCAAAAGCATTCCAAGCAGAAGGAACAGCCTATGTGAAGACTAACAGACAAAAGTAGCACTTTGGTGGGCCAGAGCTGGCTGAACCACAGGGTGTGGGGTAGGGCATGGTGGGATAAACTGGAGGCTTGAGCTGGACCCATCTCGCGAGGCCTATAGTAGATGACGGAGCTTGACAACACCTTCCCCATTCTTGCACTGGCAATGCGATTTGAGACACTGAACTCAGCTCAAGGGAATGGAGTCGTCATTTGATTTCCTTACCAACGATTGGCTCTGGGAGGACTGTGTGACCAGTTCTGGTCAATGAAGAGTTGAGACAAGGCCCACCTACCCCTAGACTTCAGGTTTTGTGAGCCAGCACATTTCTTTATTGGAGAAGGAAATGGCAACCCACTCCAGTATTCTTGCCTATAGGAGCCTGGTGGGCTAGTGGGCTACAGTCCATGGGATCACAAGAGTCAGACACGACTGAGTGAGTAAACCATCACATTTCTTTATGTTTAAGTCAGTACTAGTTTGATATTTTGTCGTTATATTGTAAAAAGCATATTTTGGTATAAACCACCATAAGGACTCTGGACTTTACCTTAAGAGTGATGGGGAGCCACTGAAGAATGTTAACATGGAAATATTTTCTTTTTAAAAATATCACTCAGGGTACAAAGTCAAGAAGAGGGGGAAGAGTGAAATCAGAGAACCCAGCTGGGAAGAACAGGCTGTTTAGGGCACCAGTGAGCTTCCCATCAGCATAGTGAGTGAGCAGGAGCTGGACTGCCATCTGTCGAGGCCAAGAGTTGGGCATGATGATACCTCTTAGTTCTTGTCTGCTGATAAGATTTGACAGTTCTGCAGACGGCCTCCTACTTCCTGCTTCCCTGAGAATTACAAGAGCCTTGGTGTGAGTAAAATTCCCAGACTTAGGAGCAGCCCAGTTACTCAAGGGACTCCTAACCTGCCCTTCCTCTCTAACTTCCCTGCTTTATTTTCCTCCATGGCACTTTTCACCTGTAAATATGTGGAGTATTTTCCTTATTTACCTAGTTCATTGTCTATTTCTCCTATAGAACTTCATGTTATCCAATCTGGTGGCCACATGTGGCTGTTTGATCACTTGAGATGCAGAGTCTAAATTGAGATATGCTATCAGTATAAACTACAGACCAGAGGTTGAAAGCTTAGTATGAAAAAGAATGTAGAGTATCTAATCAATTAAACAAATATTGATTACATATTGAAATGATAACGTTATGAATGTTGGTGTTGTTTAGTGACTAAATCATGTCCCAACTCTTTTGTGACCCTATGGACTGTAGCCCACCAGACTCCTCTGTCCATGGGATTCTCCAGGCAGGAATACGCGAGTGGGTTGCCATTTCCTTCTCCAGGGGATCTTCCCAATCTAGGGATCGAATCTGAGTCTTCTGCATTGTAGACAGGTTCTTTACCACTGAACCACCAGGGAAATCCGATATAATGGGTATATTTGCTTAAATAACTATACTATTAAAATAAATTTCACCTGTTTCATTTTTCTTTTTAAATGCAGCTACTAAAAGTTTTTACTTACGCATGTGACGCACATTATTTTTCTACTGGACAGTGTTACACCAGACCAAGGACTGGCAAACTATGGCCCATGGGCCAAATTCAGCCAGTAACCTGTCTCTGTGTAGCTCATGAGCCAAGAATGTTACATTCTTAAAGGATTGTAAGAAAGCAAACAAAGAAATATGCAACAGAGGCTGTATGTGGCCCGCAAAGCATAAAATATTTACTTCTAGCCGTTTACAGAAAATGTTTACACTAGACTATAAGATTGACATGGCAGGAACTTCTATCAGTTTTGCTCTTCACTGTGTCCCCAGTGCCCACAACAATAGGAGCACTGCCTGGCACACGGTTCGTGTTCAACAAGAATTTGGTGAATGAATGAATGGATGAATGAATGAATGAATCAATATGTTGCCAAACCTTACACCACCGCCTTTTGTTCCTACCCTGGATGCTGCCCACCAACTGGCCTGGCTGCCCCCAAGGGCAGAGATGTGCCTTTTCCTATATAACCCACTACACGGCTGAACATGGGGCCGTAGGTTGGGGGTGAAGGCAGGAAAGACACATGCGGAGCAGCGCGCTGCTTCGTCCACCCTTGTAGCGGTCAGCACAACCCTGTCCACTCCTGCTGCCAAGAGCTTTGAGGGCGGGAGAGGCGGGTGAGACTCCCCCACCCCTTAAATCAAAGAAGTCCAGATTCCTCTACGGGACAAGCTCTTGCAGGAGAGAGGGGATCAGCTTTGGCCTGGGGTGGCTGCGGTTGGGGTTATGCCTTCTTCCAGGTTCAATTCTTCTCCAGGGAGCCTGTCAGTGGCAGGCAAGGTGACCCAGAGCCCACAAAAGTAGGCCCAGCAGAAATGAGGTTCTGCCCACCCCAGGCAGGATGCTGTGGCTTTGACAGATCAGAAACCAGAACCTGGCCATGAAAGGACTTTCATGCTTCAGATAAAACTGGGTTTGGATGGATTTGTTTTTGGCTCCTTTGTGCTTACCTTTTATATTCCTTATGATAAAATTGCTCCTGACCATCTCCATCCACCCAGCATGTGCAGTGAGAAAGGGGCAAGGATATTGGTGGCTCTCCTTGCCCATATATAACCCAGAGAGAAAAAAGAAAGTGGCGTGTGGCCCTTGCTGAGGCAGCAGAGACAGTGACCTGATGTCTACAAGAGATGCTCAAGCCGTTCCTCAGAGCAGATAGGCTCGCTTGTGTGGGAAATAGCACTGTTTCATGGAAAGTGTGGACTTTGAAATCAGACCCACTTCCCAGCAGGGCGTTGCTTCATTTTCCTGGGCCTCCGTTTCCCACTCTGTAGACTGGCTGATGGTGCAGGCTGCTGTGAGCACCAGAGGAGGGGTTGAACAGAGTGCCTGGCGTACAGAAGGCCCTCAGTGAACAGCAGTCATAACTGATCCTCCTCATTTAGGAGACAATTCCATCACCAGGAGCTGTTTAGACTGCTCTTACCTGCATGATGTGGCCAAGAAGGCCTCTGGCCTGGAGAGGCCCTAGTGCAGCTCATGTTGGAGCCAGGGGAGAGGAGGGGGTCAGTAACTACCAGAGTGAGAACCGGTCTCCAGTCTGCAGGCCTCCCCCCACGGCACCCTCTCTCCCCCCACGGCACCCTCTCTCCCACCCACCACCTTTGTCCAGGCTCAGAGCTCCTGGGATGTGGAAGCAAGAACTTGGCAGCTTCTGGCTTTCCTTCCTTCTCTCCCTCCCTCCTTCCTTTACTTGTTACATGGGCCGTAATTAAGGAGGGAAAATCTGTGAAATTTAAATGACTCTGAAGGGGCAGAATAGAGACTGGCAGGTGTGAGGGGTGGGGGAAAGGAATTGGAGGAAGGTTGTGCCCTTCCTGCTTCTTGAACGCCCTTTGAAGAAAGGATGCTGGAGGAAGTACTGGGAGCCACCCCTTGTTGCCTCTTCTGGAAACCCAACTGAAGGTGTACAAAGCCCTGGGCCAGACAGCGCTGACTAGGCCTTACTCAAGAGGATGGTAGCCTGGTGGAGGAGACAGACATGTACACAGATAACTATACCGTGGATGACAGCCGGAACCTGCGCCCCCGTCCAGACCTCTGTTCTCTTCTTGACTTGCTGAGGAACAAGCCCTCCAGGACAATGCCTCATGGGGAAAGTGGGGCTCCTTTTAAATTTGTCCAAAATGTAACCTCGCTTTTGGGTGGTTTTTTTAGGTGGCCTCAGAGAGAGACCACCCAATGCAGCCTGGGGTGGGGATGGTCAGGTAAGACTTCCTGGAGGCAGTAACATTGGCACAGGGCTTTGAGGGCTGCTCAGGAGTTTAGCACCCTGGCACAGGGCTAGGGGGAAAGTAGAGTTGAATTTTTAGTCAGAGGGAGCAGCCTGTGTGAAGGCTGGTGACAGGTTGGTGCCCAGTGTGTGAAGGGAATAAGGGATGTGTGCCAGTTGTACATGCTTCCTTTGTGGCTCAGACAGTAAAGAATCTGCCTGCAATGCGGGAGACTAGGGTTCAGTCCCTGGGTTGGGAAGATCCCCTGGAGAAGGGGATGATTACCCACTCCAGTATTCTTGCCCGGAGAATCCCATGAACAGAGGAGTGTGGCAGGCTACAGTCCATGGGGTCGCAAAGAGTGAGACACAACTGAACGACTCATACGCGTGCGCGCACACAAATCTGGGCTGAGGCAGGCAGGGAGTTCAGGCAGCCTCAAATGCTGTCCTCAGGAGCTTGGGAATCTTGGTCTGTGGATGACAGAGGTCATCTGAGGGGGCATCTATGCCCCAATTTACAGGTGAAGGTCGTGACTGAAGCGTTCTCTTGCCCAATGTCCCCAAACTGTGATCTGGGCCTGGAGGGCAGGCGCCGACCTCTGCCTGCCTCTGATAACCGTGTTAATGACTCTAATTCACTTTAGTCCATTAACGAGTCTTTATTGAGCAGAAGCAGGCGCCAGGAGTGTGCGGGTGTGAGCTGCCACGTGGGCCTCAGAGCCCTGCTCCCAGAGAAGACCACCACGTGAGCCTCCCTAGACAGCCATCTAGAAGGCCAAGAAGTCTCCTCCTGCCCCCTGTCACCACCCTGGGGCTGCAATGATCCTTCTGGCCAATGAAGCCTCCATTCAGGGAATGGATGGTAGACAAGGAGGCAGGCTATCACTGTAATAGCTTGTGACCTAGCCTCAGCCTGCTCCTTCTTAGGCGTCAACCTAGACCTTAAGAATGTGGTGGGGGTGTGTGTGGTAGGACTGGGTCAGGTGAGGCAAGGGTTTCTTCCCACCTGACAGAAGGGTACGGAAGCAGCCACAGCAGCAGCCAGAGGAAGAAGGGAGTCATCGTGGCACCCAGAATGAGTCCCCTGGCCAGCTGCCCTCTTCAGCTCCCAGTGTGCGCTGGCAAGAGGAAAGGTGGGGCTATTGGTGGGCCCCCTGAAAGAGGTCTAGGAACTCAGGCTGATGGCAGGGTCCTAGAGTACAGGAGGACCCTACCCTTCAGCTTAGCCTGTAATAGGAATGAATTATGCATATGCATGAGACCTCATGATTATGAATATTAGGAAGAAGCCTAAATGTTTCCAGGGACTGGCTCAGTTAGGCTTGGGACAAAGCAGAAGTCTCTGGTTTCCACCATCCCTGTAGAACTAGGGCCCTAGAACTAGGGCTGTGGCTGACAGCTGTCAGAGCAGCTGGAGCAAGAACCCCAGTTGCTGTCTTGGCTCTACCACTGCCCTGCCTTAGACCTCAGTTATCCCATCTGCAGAATGGGCATGCATGCTAAGTAGCTTCAGTCGTGTCTGACTCTTTGCAACCATATGGACCTTAGCCCACCAGGCCCCTCTGCCCATGGGATTTTCCAAGCAAGAATACTGGAGTGGGTTGCCATTTCCTCCTCCAGGGGATCTTCCTGACTCAGGGATCGAACCATCTCCTGCTTTGGCAGGTGAGTTCTTTGCTACTAGCGCCACCTGGGAAGCCCTGCAGAGTGGGAATAAGTCTCAATTCAAATGCCTCCAGGGGTTGTGCTGAAGGTCAAATCCAAGGAACAGCCATCATGTGGACTGGATTCCCTTGGAAGTTTAAGATGGGTCTTTAAGAGTCAGAGGTTGCTCAAGACTCTCAGTCAAGATCCCAGAGAAGCAGGGCTGCATATTAACTCCTTTCACAGGCTCGAAACCAGTGGTCCAGAAAAGTGGAGCGATTTGACCAAGATTACACTTGTAGGTTTCTAAGCCCTGTGGCCTTGCCCTGGTCAACTTTAGGACCCTGCACAGGGCTGCTCTCCCCAGCCTAGGCACTTATGCTGTTTCCTGTCACTCCATCAGGGCTTTCTGAGCCATTTGTTTTTATTGTCTGTATGTTGGGTGGCCTGCAAGAGGGACTGGCGTCTGCCTGTGAGTATAAAACTGACAAGAGGCGCTGGCGGAGTGTGGAAACTGTCAGCAGAGCAGCCGCCTGTGAAATTAACATGATATCGAAAGCGTCAATGTTTATTTACTGGAAATATCTGGACAGGATGCAAAACAGGCCTGCAGCTGCTGCCTCAAGGGTGAGGATGAGGGTCACCTGGCTTGTCCCTTCTCACCAGCTACTAGGCCCTGCTGGCAGAATCAGCTGACTCCCTGGTTGAAACTCCCATCCTCTTCTTGACTTGCTGAGGAGCACGCTCTCAGGGAGATGGTGCAGCTTCATTTAAGGTTATCCAAAAGTGATCTCCCTCCTGTCCCAGGATTCCAGAGATGGTGTATCTTGGATCTGGTGAATGAGGGTGGGTCCTTGTTCCCACAGCAACCTGCCCCAAGCCCCAGCTGATTGGGCCAGGTTGAGGTCACCTGACTAAAATGTGGCCAATCACAGTGTGTCTCATGGGAATTTGAAATCGGGGCACAGAGATTAGGTTAGCAGCAGGGAACTGAGACTGGAGATTGTGTTGGCTCCAGGCAAGGGCTACCATCTCGGAGTGGGTGGTCAAGCTCAGCTAAGAGCAAGCTGATGAGTGAGGGGAAAGCTTGGTTACCGGGAATGAGGAAGAGAAAAGAGCGATATATGGAGGCGAACAGAGATGGGAGACCTCCTAGCTCCTGGTAAAGATAGACACAGACACGTGGTTTTCAGCTCAGAGTAGGGAAGCCTGTCATTTCATTGTGCATTTGTGCTTCTTCCCATTTCTCTGTAACCCGACATTCAAAGTATACTTTTGGGGGGAAAGGGCCGAAATCTCCTGAAACAGGCCCTAAGACAAGATTGAGCCTTGGACTTGTGGCAAGAAACACACCCTCAGGTAAAGTGTGGGATTAGCTAAGAAAGCATGAAGGGGAGATCAGTAGTCCACAGCATGTGGTAGCAAAGCTGCTAATTATTATAGTTATCGGGATCCAGACGTGGGGACCACTGAGAGCCAGGCTCAAGGGACCACAGAGAAAAGCAGAATCAAGAACACTCCCTCTAGCTTGCCTCTGCTCTCGGCATCCTCTGTGTCTTGGACATATGGCTCCTGGTAGCTCCCAGGCTCACATTTATGAGCCTCAACTCCAGAGAAAAACCAATATTGGCATTCTCTAGTTCTCAAATTCAAATATCCTAAGGAAGGGTTCTGATTAGCCACACTTGGGGCAAATGCCAAATTCTTGTCCACTCACACCAGCAAGGAGCTGTGGGTTGGGTACAGATTGGCCCAGCTTGTGTTGATACCCTCTGGGTATAGAGTTTTTAAGGCAAGGTCATTTGCATAATCCAGGGAGTCATTGATTGACAACTGCAGGTTATATAACAAGATGCTCTACTGTGCATGTCCTTCCCATAATTCAGTCTCAGATATATGTATTCATGTAATATCTATGAGCAGTTAATGAGTTCAGTGGCCACCAAAGGTTACTTTAGTACACGATAGTGTGAAGTGTGAGCATGTGCTACAGGGAAAGTCCTGCCAGTCGGCCAGTGGGGAATTCTTGCAGCTGTCCATCTATTTTGGAGTACTGATGGGGGCACATTTGGGGCAAGGCTGGTAAATTGCTTGGTGGGATTAGGTGGCCATCGGATGTTTAGCTGAAGGGGCTCTCACTGCTGTCTTCTAACTTCCTGCCGAACATCAGGCCTGCTCCCATCACCTACTTCTCTCCAGAGGACACGGGTCGGCATCAACTGATGACAACTGTGCAGCGTGGGACTGAAAGCCTTTTTCTACTTCCCTTTTGCTACATGCAAGTTTTCATTGCACTTAAGCTGATTTCCACGCCCTCCCCCCACCATGATGGCATGTCAGGAGCATGGGTAGGTGGTATATTACCATTCAGCCCGGTGCTCCCAACTTGACTGGTGACAAGAATCAACAGAGCACCATCCCAGACATTTGGATTCAGTATGGCTTGACTGGGTCTGGGAATCAGAATTCTGACTTCGTCTTATCTGGAGGATGACTTGGGAAGCACTGATTTAGGCCACGCAGGGTACATGTCTCACCTGGTCTAAAATGAGACCAAAGTAGAGGGATAGATGACACCATGGTATGGACCCACCCTGGGAAGTCTTGTGAGTGGTGGTCTGCATGCTGGCTGCACATGAGAATCCCCCTGGGGAACTCGAGAATCGTATTACTCAGGCAGCACCCAGACCAATGAAGTCAGGATCTCTGAGAGCAGGATGTGTTTCTTCTTTCTTTCTTTCTTTTTTTTTTTAGTATTTATTTATTTATTTGGCTGCATTGGGTCTTAGTCGTGGCTCATGGGATTTTCGCTTCAGTGTACAGTCTTTTCTCCAGCTGGACGTGGGCTCCAGAGGATGTGGATATAGTTGCTCCTGTGGAACGTGGGATCTTAGTTCCCCGACCAGGGACTGAACACGTTGGAAGGCAAATTCTTAACCACTGGGCCACCAAGGAAGTCCCTGAGAGTGGGAGTTAAATAGCAGTTTAGTTGCTTTTAGTTTTTAAAGGTCCCCTGGTGATTTCAGTGTGCAGCCAGGGTTGAGAACCACACTGATCTAGACAAAGTCACCATTTCACTGCACTCACACTCTTACTTACAGACCCCACCCCGCCCATAGCCTAAAAGAGGTGGCCTTCCCTATCTTCTGGCCCCACCTCAGCTGATTGGACCAACGGTGGACACCACATGTAATCCTGGCCCATCATAGTCTCTCTTGGGAATTTAGAATTGAACGCAAAGGCTGAGTGAGTGGCCATGGAGAGCTGAGGTTGCCCTCTTAAGGGAGCTGTGCTCAGTCAGACACCCCCTGGTTGGGCAGCAGAGCAAGGAGCAGGTGACCTGAGCCACTGTGCAGCCTGAGGCTGAGCCAAGAGGAGAGAGAAGCGGTTTCCTGTGATGAATTTCCCTTACGGCAACTCCTTTATTAGACTCCCTTATGGCAATCCTGATGGCAACCCCCTTGTTAAAGAACATCTTTAAACGGACTTCTGTTCATTGCACTCAAACTGGATACCCCAGCCCAAGAGCCCTCCACCCCCCTGCAGCCTCCATGGATCCACCCTGGAGGCCCAGGCAAGGGCAGCAGCTGGCACCTACTGGGCACATGCCACAAGCAGGTACTTTCCGTGGGTTTTGTCTCCAAGCTTCCCAGCACCCCTGTAAAGTGGGAATGATTATCACTGTTCTAAGGGGAAGTGCGGTGTTGTGCCCCAGGCTGCCTGACTGATTAGTGTGGAGAGGAGACATAAAACTGGGTGTGCCAAACCACTTCCAATGCATCTCGCCGGAAGCCAGTTATGCAGAGCAGGGCAGAGTGGAGGTCTTGCTGCAATAGGGAGTGGGGGGGCTGCTGCTTGCCCTCCCCCAGAGCAGGGACAAAGCATGAGAGGAGGGGGGCTGACCACTTGAAAACAATCCCACTGGGGCTCAGGCCCTGAGTTACTGTGGGAGATCTGAGACCCAGGGGTTCACAGAGGACACTCACGGTAGCTGAAGCTGTGACTGCTCTCATCACCACTGTGGCTGTTGTCACACAGGCTGCAGAGTGCTTTGTGAACCAGCTCACCCTACCCCATTCCATGTGAGTCCTCATAATGTCTGGTCCCTGTTGCTCTGATCACAATTTTAAAATATGTATTATTTGAGTGATTGGCTGGCTGGAGTCTGCTCCCCCATCAGATTCTAAGCTGGGCAGGAACTTTCCTCTGAACATTCCTGGTGCCTAGCCCAGTGCCTGGTGAGAGGAGGTCCTCAATGAATATGTTGAGAATGCGGAAGAGAGAGAGTGCTCAACAGCAAGAATTATGACTCCATTTTCTAGATGGGGTGTGTGAAACCCAGAGAGGGGAAACCAAGTGGTCAGGATCAGACAGGAAGCAATGGATGGCTAAGCTGGGCAAGGACCTGGCCCAGAACAGGGAGGGAGGCCCAAGAAGACACAGCAGAAGTGAGATTTCAGAATGGCTGTAGGCATGAACAATCCTGGACCAATGAGTGTGGGACAGATGCCAAGAAGGGCCCCATGGGACTCCTGGGCATGAGACCTTTTTGTCCCCCATTCTTTGTAGACAAGACTGCAGCAGCTTCCATGACCTTCTCTGAGTTCCAAAGGGAAGAGCAGTTGCTAATCAAGTGAGGAACAGCAATAAAACCACCTGAAGCAGAGGCTCATCAACATTAGGTGACAGACCGGCCAGGATCCTTGTTGTTGTTTAGTTGCTCAGTCCTGTCCAACTCTTTGCTACCCCATGGACTGCAGCACACCAGGCTTCCCTGTCCTTCACCATCTCCCAG
>NW_011494753.1:7693814-7694293 GCF_000754665.1 Bison bison bison
ATTTCCTTTAGGATTGACTGGTTTGATCTTCTTGCAGTCCAAGGGACTCTCAAGGGTCTTCTCCAGCATCACAGTTCAAAAACATCAGTTCTTTGGTGCTCAGCCTTCTTTATGGTCCAACTCTCATATCCATACATGACTACTGGAAAACCTGGGACCCTGCACACACCCTAATCCTATTAGAAACCCCACCCTATTGAAACTGCAGAGCAGAAGAATGCAAGACTGTTACTGCCTTGATCCTTATCACATACTCCTGCTTGACTATATAACTTTTCCTGACTCACCAAGGAGAGGGGTATAAGTCTTGAGGTGTGAGTCTACTGTGTTCCCCCTTTGCCTGTCAAAGTAATAAAGCCACTTTTTCCTTCTCCCCCATAATCTGTCTCCGTGTTCCTGTTTGGCATCAGTGCACAGAGAGCCAAGATCTTGGCAACAAGATATAAAAGTGATGGTGGGGTCCTGAGTGAAGCCCCTTC
>NW_011494753.1:7694393-7705417 GCF_000754665.1 Bison bison bison
GGGGGGGCTGCTGCTTGCCCTCCCCCAGAGCAGGGACAAAGCATGAGAGGAGGGGGGCTGACCACTTGAAAACAATCCCACTGGGGCTCAGGCCCTGAGTTACTGTGGGAGATCTGAGACCCAGGGGTTCACAGAGGACACTCACGGTAGCTGAAGCTGTGACTGCTCTCATCACCACTGTGGCTGTTGTCACACAGGCTGCAGAGTGCTTTGTGAACCAGCTCACCCTACCCCATTCCATGTGAGTCCTCATAATGTCTGGTCCCTGTTGCTCTGATCACAATTTTAAAATATGTATTATTTGAGTGATTGGCTGGCTGGAGTCTGCTCCCCCATCAGATTCTAAGCTGGGCAGGAACTTTCCTCTGAACATTCCTGGTGCCTAGCCCAGTGCCTGGTGAGAGGAGGTCCTCAATGAATATGTTGAGAATGCGGAAGAGAGAGAGTGCTCAACAGCAAGAATTATGACTCCATTTTCTAGATGGGGTGTGTGAAACCCAGAGAGGGGAAACCAAGTGGTCAGGATCAGACAGGAAGCAATGGATGGCTAAGCTGGGCAAGGACCTGGCCCAGAACAGGGAGGGAGGCCCAAGAAGACACAGCAGAAGAATTTGTTACAGTATTGCTTCTGTTTTTTGTTTTGTTTTGTTTTTGGCTGTGCCACACGGCATGCAAGATCTTAGTTCCCCAACCAGGGATCAAACTCACAACCCCTGCATTGGAAGGTGAAGTCTTAATCACTGGACCACCAGGGAAGTACCTATCCTTGTTTTTAATGTTCCTAAACAGAGAGAGGGAGAGAGCTGAGCTTGTCTGTACAATCGGGAAAGACAACTATGATTGGTTGTCACCATGGGCTCTTAATTTCTATCCTGATGGAACAAGTCTCCCTCTTGGGCAGGGCACCCGGTATTGGAATGGGTCTGGCTGTGTGTCAGGGACAAGCCCTGCATAGCTCACCATCTGTGAGTCTCCTGGTCCATGGCCCCATGCTTGTTCTGAATGTCCTGAATGAAGGTTGGGGGCTGGAAGCTGAGTCGAGAAGGTGCCAATATATATATTGGGGAGTCCATAAGAATAATAACAGTAGAAGCAAACACTCACTGGTCACTCACTCCATGCCAGACACCATTTGAAGTGCTTTGCAGGCATGATCTAATTCAATCCTCACAAGTTACATGGGCAACCTGCCCAAAGGCACACAGCTGGCATGTGGCAGAGCCAAGATTTAGACCCAGGTCGTCTGGCGCCAGATCTCATGCTCTTAACATCCTACACTTGCCACTGTGACCAGCCTTCACCTCTTGGTATGCTTTGTGTTTCGATGTGATTCAAATATCCAGGGTATGATTTTGCCTAATCCCAGTGCTGGCAGGCCCTAGGCCAGGGGATTGATTCAGAACTGGGGATTCAGCAACGGTGATGAGCAAAGGACTGTTTGGGGAAGTGACCTATATGAGCCAAAGGTTGCCAGGGGGAAAAAAGTGGGCGTGTGCGTGTGTGTGTGTGTGTGCGCGCGCAAGCATACATGATTAGAGAAGGGTAGGGGGATAGGGAGCTTCTTAAGCAGTGGGAAGAACATTTGGGGAGGTCTGGAGGGGAAGGAACTTGTGCATTTCAGGAAAAGGAGGTCAATGCAAGCTCTTGGGAACCCTCTGGAGCGAGGTAACCATACTGGGTCCTAAAAGCTCCCCCAGAGTCTTTGAGCCAGGTCCCTTCACAAACCTCCCGGGCTGAGTCCCACAAGGCACTTCTGGCCAGGATGCTGGCCTGCGGCTCCTATCCAGGTGGCCAAGCACCACTGCGGTTTCTCTTGGGCTCGGTATCTGGGTGCCTCTGAGGAGCCCCTACCATTCCTGCCCTCAGTCTAGTCCTGCCTTCTAACCCTGTAACGAAGAGGGTCCGGGCACAAGGGTCCGAAGTGGGGGGTGGGGATAAAGGGAGGGTCCCTCGGCCAAGCTCCTCGCGGACGGCCCCTCCCAGTCCTAAGCTGGTCGCCTAGGAGACAGCTCCCGGTGCGCTCTCATTGGCCGGCCCGGCTCCGAGGGTGGGAGCGAGGCTCTGGGCTGCTTTCCGCACGTGCACGTGTGTGCGCGGGCTCACGTGTGTGTGCAGGGTGCGGGAGCCTTGAGCACCGAGCGGGTCTGGGTGCCCTGTGATCCCATGAAGGAGGGAAGCGGCGGGAGGGGGGCGTGGACCCTCCGGAGGACCCAGATAGTCAGAGCTTGATTGGTGGAGGCTCGGCCAGGGTGCACCTGTGAGCTGCGGGAGGGGGCTGTCCTGTAGATGTGTGCGTTCGTGTGAGTGCTCGGGTGAGAGGAGCCAGTGTGGTATACCAGTGTGAACAGCTATTATCAGTACCAGAGTGTACACTGAGGGTGTCTGCTTGCTTCAGGGGAAAGGCTTGTGTGTGGACACGTAAATTGCTGCCTGTGTAGGAGAGTGTATGGGTCTGTATAAATGTGAGCTCTGCCGTGTGCACGTGTGCCCACTGGAGTGCGTGTGCGTGTGTGCACGTGTGTGGCAGAGAAGTGTGCATCTCCCATGCCTCAAATCTTTCCTCCATAGGCTCTGAGACGTCGTGTCACTCTCGTGCTCAAGCGCCCACAGTAGCTCCCCACTGCCCCATGGCGCCCTACAGAACACCCACCGCAGCTTCCCCAGCCCCGCACACTCAAGTCTGCCCTCCCTGCCCCAGGAACATGGAGAGTCACCAGGGTCAGGGCTTCTGCCCCTGGTGCAGGGAAGGCTTCAAGGGCAGCTGTGAAGTGTTCGAAGCAGATTTTTCTAAAACTAAGCCATGGGGGCCTGGAGCTGAGGGCCTTGGGACCCTCGAAAAGCTGGGACCTACCTTTTCTCTCCCCTGCTTGCTCTCTTTACAGGAATGGTAACCTTCCCTTACGTCCCCACTGCCTGTGGGACTCCGGACTCCACAGCTGTGGGGTGTTTACAGGTGTTATTCCCTCAGCCACCTCCCTGCCCCATCCTCCCCTGCCTGCCAGTGTGTTTGGGAAACTTCCTTTTTTGGGAGGAGGGCTGGGGGCCAGCTAGGACCTGGGAGTCCATCATGGCCTCTTCAGCCCTCTGCCTCACCTCAGAACAATCTCCCATCTAGCGCACCCTTCCAGCAGTCCTTTCTACCTCTGGGCAACTGCAGGAGCCCATCAACCTTGCCATGTCCCTGTCCCTTCCAGCTGCCCTGCAGGACAAAGGAAACAGCTGTTCTCCTGGCTCCTGGCCAGCCAGGTGCCAGCCAGTGGCCGACCAGGCAGCCCTGCCTGGCACTTCGGGTGGCAGAGACTTCCACCAGTCCTTCTGTGGTCCGCCTAGACTCTCTGGCAGAGGGTCTTGTCCCACTCCTCCTGGGCTGTCCTGCCTAGACAAGCTCTGGGGGCCCATCTGGTCCAACCCTAGCTGTGCAGAAAGGAAGGTGACGCAGATGGACAGGGGCACTCCCCAAGTGGCAAGAGACTGGTAGGCTCCCCAAGGAGGACTTCAGTTGATCTCCAGAGTATGTGTGGGGAATGGGTGCTCTGATGGCTGGGCCTCTGGGGGCCTTGGCTGTCCCAGCTCCAGACTGAGAGGCACCTGAGGAAGGCTGGGGGGACTGGGTAAGTGGGCCTGAGGTGGCCAGGGTCAGGGCAAGTGGAGGGGCCAGCAGGCCCCATGGGCCTCTGTTCCAGGTGACTGCGCAGTCGGTATGGCGCATGGCCAGGGGGATTTATGGGCCCAGGCGCAGGGCTAGGCAGTAAATGTCGTTGTGCTAGAGGGCTGTAACTCTGCTTCGCCTCAGCAGCAGTGTGGGGGCAGGGAAGTGAGACAGGGGAAACCGCTGAGTTCTGGGGGGAACCCTGAAGCTGGAAAGAAGTGGGGAGACCCAGCTGGTATTGTCCTCTCTCAGGCACTTGGGAGGGTCGGCCCAGGGACTGGTGCAAGTCTTCCCCTCCCAGTGCTGGGCACTGGACAGAGCGCAGCAGACAGACACACAGAAAGCCTCACTCTAACCCAGCTCCATGCTGCCCAGGGCAGCTGCACACCCCTTCCCAGATGGGGCTACTCCCTGTGCCCTTGGCGTGACCCGAAAGAGGCTCCAGAGCTGGCAGGCGATGGAAAGGGAGAGGGTTTACTGTGCCTGTGTCTCTCCTCTTTACGATGCTGTATTTTTTTAATGAGCTATGTAAATCTCTGCTGGTTGGAGAGTGAAAGTTACAGCCTCCAGCTGCCCCCCTCCTCTGGTGCTGGGTGCCCCTGGGGCCAGCCTGACCTTGTGCTTCCCATGGGTAAAGCTTTCTGGATGCTACGGTGGTTGCCACCCTCCAGCTCAGCTGAGTCAGAGCTGGTGCTACTACTGACTCATTTTGTGACCTTGGACCTGTCATTCCCCATCTCTGAACCTCAGTTTGCTCATCTGCAAAATGGGAGCACACACTGTGCCTTGTGAGATGCCACTTCTTAGCTGTGCAACTCTGCACAATGGCTAAGGCTCTCTGAGACTCGTGTTTCTGATCATCAAACAGGGAGACGGTCATGCTGATCACTGCTCTGGGCTCAGCTCTGGACACTAGGAGTGAAGGACCATTGAGAGGGTCAGCAGTCCTCTCACCTGCCTGGCTTTCTCTTTCCTCTGCTTCCAGCTTTATCTCCAGCTTCTTCCCCCTCCTCTGTTCCCCCAGAGCACCCTGTCACTCCATCCCCAGGCCCGGCTGTCTCCATCATGGTGTGTCTCAGCCCAGACTGGGAGTGAGGGGGTAGGGCCAGAGTGGAGCTGGTGGGAGGTACAGGGACAGCCATGCTCTGTTCTTGCTGGGGTCACGTCCAGGGCATGACTTGGCACAGGGGTTGGGGTGTGAAGGAACTGGGAGAGGAGGGGGCTGGGGCTGAGACCCTGGAGCATCCCTCAGTCTCCATGGCCCTCAAGTCCTCAGCCTAGCCTTCCCAGACCCAGAAATCACCTGGCCTGGGCTGGAGTATAGAATGAGCCATAATAGGTTTATGAGGAGTCTGTAAATCCCTTTAAAGGCTAAGCAATCAGTTCCCTGAGGCAGTCAGAGCCAGGGCTTAGCTACATGGCCACTTATCTCAGACTCCTGCCCTGTAGTCTCCAGTTGCCTGGCAGGTACCAGGGCCAAATTGCTGGGCCTTATGTATCATGCTCTCATCTCAGGAGCCCACAGAGATGTCTAGTTGACTGGGAGCCAGGAGGCAGAACTGATCAGCAGAAGCTTTGATCGTGACCCCCTCCCATGTACTCACCCACCTGTGCCAAAGCACACTCTCCCTCACAAATCATTCCTATCCCACAAAGGAAAGGGGCTGGAGGAGGCGATGGGACTGTACCCACTTCACAGATGAGAAGCCTGAGTCTAGAGTGGCTCAAAGTAGAGACCTGCTTTCTTTTGCCATGAAGTACTTGTGCCCTTGAGTACTTGAGTATGAATCCCGGCTTTGTCACCTACCTGGTGGTAAACCCCAGGACCGCTTTTCCTCCTTGAGCCTCAGTGTTCTCATCCAAAAGGCAGCACATGGGAACATCCTCATGAAAGGATAAAATAAGAAATGTGGGTAAAATGTCTGACCTGGTGCCTGGCACAGGCCTTGAGAAACAACAGCTCTTACTATGATTGCTGTATTACCACTGGTGTCCCCGCCACCTGCTTCTGTTTGAAAGCACAACCCACCAGGGGCAGCAAACTTAGGCTCAAGTCCTGGCTCCTACTTACCAGCTGTAGATCCATCTATAGGTCTGTAGCCATCACTAAGCCCCCTGTGCTCAGTTGCTTCAGTCATGTCCGACTCTTTGTGATCCTATGGACTGTAGCACACCAAGCTCCTCTGTCCATGGGATTCTCTATGGACACCAGAGTGGGTTGCCATGCCCTCTTCCAGGAGATCTTCCCGATCCAGCGATCAAACCTGTGTCTCCTGTGTCTCCTGCCTTGCAGGCAGATTCTTTACTGCTGAACTACCCAGGGAAGCCCCCTAAGTCCCCTGCTCCTGGGTAAACTTGTAGAGAGATCTGTGCACCAGTGAGTGGTTCCTGAAAGGGAAAAGGCACCGTTTTCCATGGAGGTTCCTGGGGAGGATGACTTCCATCGGTGGCTACATCGACCCTCGCATCCAGCATGCCCTTTCACCATGTGACTCTGCAGCACCTCCCACCCCTGAATCTAGGTGGGCCTTGCCTTAACCAATGGAATGCAGTAAAGGTGAAGCTGTGGGACTTCTGACCTAGGCCTCAAGAGACCCAGCACCTTCCATTTAGCCCTCCTGGAGCACTAAGCTACCACAAGGAAGTCCGGCTAGCCTACTGGAGAGACCGTGTGGAAAGAGAGAAGCCTGCCAGCCTCCGGTCCTCCTAGCCTCCCCAGATGAGACAACAGACATGGCCAGAAACCACCCTGGATCTTTCAGCCCCAGTCGGGGTTTCCTAGCTAACACCAGGCAGAGCAGAGATGAGCGGTCCTGACCAAACCTGCCCAGCTTATGAAGCTGGGAACAAATGAATGGTTGCTTGGTTTTGGAGAGCAACAACAGATAACTGATACAGTCCTTTAGCGCTTTCTGTATGGTTTTTACCCAGATTCGGTCTGGATGGGTGGAGCTCCCTGGCAGCAGTTGATTGGACAGCAGATGAGCACCTGACTCAGAGGCCCCTGAGGCATTGGCTGGCCACTGACCAATCAGATTTTTTTTTCCCCTCTGGAGCCAGGAATGAAGAGATCAGAGATCCTAGCAAGGAAGATTATGAAGGCAGCTGAAGCTGGATTTTGGAATGGGAGCTGAGGATGACTTTCAGCCCTGTACAGGCTATCATGTCATCAGGGGACACCAAATGGGGGAGAGCTGCAGTAAAGCTGATAGGCCGTGGAAGCAGGTTCTGTGAAGGCGCCAATAAATCACTTCACTCCAGTTGGTCTGCTCTGACCTTGCTCCTGGGACCTCACGACCCATGACTTCAGGCCCTGAGTTCCAGGCTCAAGGTCCCCTGGGCCTCTTTAATAGCTGCCCAGGGTCTATACTGCTCCTCTGGCCACTCTTTTTCTATCCTGGGAAGTCAGGGGTGAGAGCTTAGAGTCTGCTACCACCCCCCTCACATGGGGCCCTAAGCCTCCAGTGGCAGATCAGAGGATATGACCAGGTTTGGTTTCTACCCCAACCCCACTGGAGTTCCAGCTCTTTGGAATCCCCATTGTGTTCCCCACACAGTAGTTCAACCACCACTTCTCTGCCTGTCCATAATGACATCATGCTGATAAAAGTGGTCACTATTGTACACCACACAGGTGCCACACCTGAGATGGTGCTTGAACCAAGGTCTGCCTGACTCCAAAGTCCATGCCCCAAACACCACTCTGCTGCATGATTCTAGGCAGGTTATTTTCCATCTCTGAGGGGTACACTGGGGTTGGGATTGGGTGGGGCATAGCTTTTGCTGCTCCCTCAAATACTCACCCTGCTCAATGCTATCCTTGGCCCAGTCCACTTGCTTGTCCAAGGGGAAGCTCCCAGTCTTACCACCTCTTATCTTTATGGTATGCTGTCTCTTGCTGGAAGCTGTCTCTGGTCTTGGTCTTCTGGGAAGCAGGCTAAACTCTCAGGATTCAGTATCTTCCCTTTTCCCCAGTAGCTTGGACCCAGGGTGAAACGTGAGGAGAGCAGCGAGTATCCTATAGGACTGGATGAGAAGGGACACTCTGAGCCCACACCCCCACTGGGTCTGAGGCAGACTAGGACCATGCAGTGAGTGGTATCCATTCCTACTCTTTTTCTATCGGAGGCTGTCAGGTCATGGAGAAAGTAATCCCTCCAGCCTGACATTCCATGCTATTCCACCTAAAATCTCAGGATTTTCAGCAGTTGAGTTCAGTCTTCTTTAGGTGAAGGTCCCATGGTTCAGGAAGGGCCATGCCTAAACCTAGGTTGCCGAGCTCCCAGCGTGGACTTTTACCAGTGTCCAGTTTCCTTTGCTTGGGCCAACGCAGTCCCTCGACCCAGAGTGCTCACATTCCCCTGAACTGACTCTCTCCCCCATCTGAAAACAACCTCACAATTTTCCCATGTCCTGAATTTCCTCAGGGGTCCAGTTCCTTCCCAATAGCCAAGACATTAGCCCTGCTCTTACCAGAACCTCGTGAGGCCCCAGGGATCCCGGAACCCCAGATGGGTTAAGTAACCATCCCCTGGCTGCCTTCTGCGTGAGGATAGTGTCCACCAGGGAATCAGGGCTGGGGTGACGGAGAGCCTGCGCTCTGGTCTCTCTCTCGAGATGGATAAGGCTCCTGGGTTCTTGAGCCTCATGTGAGACCAATGGCCTCTCGTTGCATACATGCTGCCCACCATGTTCAACGACTCCTCTCCCTCCCCTTGGCTTCCCCAAAGTTGTCTCCTGCCAGATGGGGGTTGCCAGGCCTGGTCCTGAGAAGCCCTGAGCCAGGCTTAGAAGTCTGCAGCTCTAGAACTTCCAGCACTGGTCCTGTTACTGAGAAGCTGTGTGACTTTGGCCAAGCTCCCACTTTCTCTGGTCCTGGCTCATCAGCAGAGTTGGACTCAACAGTAATGATCATCCCCACCATTGGCAGTGGGTTTACTGAGTGCCAGGCACTACATAGGTGGCGCTAGTGGTAAACAACCAACCAGCCAATGCAGGAGATGCAGGAGACCCAGGTTTGATCCCTGGGTTGGGAAGATCCCCTGGAGGAGGGCACGGCAACCCACTCCAGTATTCTTGCCTGGAGATTTCCCATGGACAAATGAGCCTGGCAGGCTAGAGTCCATGGGGTTCCAAAGAGTTGGACACGACTGAAGCAACCTACCACAGCACAGGCACTACATCACTCAACAAATATACCTATGCTCCCTCATTTCACCTCCTAATGACCTGCGTAAGATTGTCTTTATGCTACAGATGAGAAGACCAAGAGGCTCAGAGGGGTTAAGAAACAATCCAAACAGCTAGTAAGTGCTAGAATAGGACCTCAAACTCAGATCTGACCTCAAACCTCAGAGTCTTATCATCACTAGTCTAGGCTGCCCCAGGTCCCCCAAGAACCAGCCACCTTTTCCGCACCAACATCCTAGGATCCTATATATAGAGAGGATCCTATTTCTTCTCAGGGATAAAACCACAGTTCAGAGGGCTTGAGGCTTCCCCAGAGCCAGGGACAGTCTAGGGTGGTGGTTGGGAGATGTGGACAGTGTACAAAGACCACACTGGCTGGGAGCCTGGAGCAGAGCCGGCTTTTGGGAATGTCTATAAATTGAATGAATGAGTGACCAAGTGTTGACTCCATGCCAGACTCTGCTCACCCTGCCATCCCACCAGAGGCTTGGTTTAGAAGTTGCTAGGCATGCCCTTGGGCTTCCCTGGTGGCTCAGATGATAAAGAATATGCCTGCAATGCAGGAGACCTGGGTTCAATCCCTGGGTTGGGAAGATGCCCTGGAAAAGGGAATGGCTACCCACTCCAGTATTCTTGCCTGGAGAATTCCATGGACAGAGGAGCCTGGCAGGCTCCAGTCCATGGGGTTGTAAAGAGTCAGACACAGCTGAACAACTTTCACCTTCACTTTCACCAGGCATGCTGCGACCTAGTTCATGCCAGCTTGGTGGTGGGGCAGGGGGTGAACCCAGGAGGAGCTCTGAGTGGAGGAGCTGCATTCTAGAAGTGTCTTGTTGTAGAAGGCTGACTTGTCTATTGCTTCCCCTCACCCCCAAGTTCAGCTAAACCTGTGCCTATGGGTTCCTGCGTTGCTGGATTCTCCCCTAGTCCGAGGGTTAATCGGCAGCAGGGTCGCCCTGAGCCTACCGTGGGGCGGAATCCAAGGAGTACCTGAGGAGAAAGGGGAAACTTGGAGGGGTGAAGGCAATCATCTCTGAACCTGGGGCCCCTCCCTGTCCAACAGAGGTCGGGGGGTGAGCACGTGGTCTGCAGGAGGAGCTACTGCCCCAGCTTCTCGAGCCCATGGATTCTGGGAAAGTTACAAGGTGACCTGCCTGGCTCTTCGCACTTCTGTCTCCAAGAACATCCCTTTCCAGAGATGAGGTTGGAGCACCTTGGTTTGGTGTGAATGAACGGGGCACTTCTGACTCTCCTGGTCAGCTCACATGCAGGTGGATCCCAATCCCAAACTGGGAACCCTTCAAAGCCCAGGGTAAGCTCAGAGTAAAGCCTGGTGGAAGATGAGGCAAGACTTGGGTGGTGACCTGGGTCCAGGCAGTCCTTAGGACAGCCCTAGAACTGCCTTCTCCAGCCTCAAAGCCTGGGTGCTCTACACGGGAAGTGGCATAAGCAGGCATTTGATAAATGCTTATGGAAAGAAGGCTTGGAAAGAGATGGTGTTCCCAGTCCCTGGATAGGTCCAGGTCAGTTGCAAGGGGCTTCTGGGGACCGGACACCAGAGTGGGTGGAAGTGATGATGCTCATGGGCTTAGTACTCCCACGGGGGTCTAGAGCCCCAGCCATCCAGGCAAAGCTTGTGGTCACTGCTGGGCAGCCGTCCTGGGAAAATCCTCTGGAAGTCCATGGAGGTGGCCCACCCCTGGCATGCCCCCAACCCTGACCCCATGGAGATCGCTTAGAAGCCCTGCCCCCCATAATAATGAGATAATAATAATGACCATAATGAGAACAGTCACCCACACATGTGCACAGCGCTTTACAGGTTACAAAGTGTTTCACATACATCATCTCATCAATTCCTCACAACAGCCCTGTGAGGTAGGCAGGGCGGGGAGTAGCGTTTCCATTTATACAGATGTGGAGGCTGAGGCCCAGAGAGGGTTGATGACCTGTTCGAGGCCACATAGCAAGTTGGCAATAGAGCTGGGACCAGAGTTAGGCCTCGGCGCCCGGCTCTCTCCACTGACTGTGGTATCCTCCAGAGGACCCCAGCCGCTGTCCAGAGTCTCAGCCACACCCGAGCCAGGCCCCCCTGCCCCCTGGCAGTAGCGCTGCCTGGCAGCTCGGCAGACAGGCCCTCATCCCCACTGGGCAGCCCTGTCCCCTCCACCCGCTCTCTGCAAAC
>NW_011494753.1:7705517-7710074 GCF_000754665.1 Bison bison bison
GCCCAGAGCTGGGCCCAGATCCACCACCCAACCTGCTCCTGGTGACCACCCTGGCAGGGTGGGCAGGCAGGCGGGTGGGGCTGGAACCTCCTTCCCTGTTTTCCTGAGTGATCCCTCCCCACAGGGGAAGAGAAGAGAAAGGAGGAAGAGGAGGAGGAGGAAGAGAAAAAACAAGAAACTGAGTTGGAAGAGGGCCCTGGAGCAATCAGGACGTCAAAAGTTTGCATTCCGACTAGCTATAGGAAATAGCTTTTTTTTTTTCTCTTTTTATTATTTCAAGTTTTCATAAAAATCCATAATTATTGAAACCCAAGTTACAGAGGAAGTTCGTAACTTTTTTTATTGAACTATTGACTGTGCCGCATGTTGGTTCGTCAGCTTCTGACTCCAGTCTGTCAACGAGTGCCCCTGTGTAGGTGGGGTCCCCAGGCCTGGACTTCTGAGGTCCTGGTAGGAAGAGGGCAGGCGGTGAGGGCCGGCGGGGGCAGCAGGGGACGGGGTGGGAGGGAGAAAAAGTGTGTGTGCAGAGGGGTCAGGAGGAGGTGGGAAAGGACTGGGGAGCCCGCGGAGGGCGGCCAGGCCCTCCCCCTGCCCAGCGCGCCCTGGGGTCCCTGCCCCCCGCCCCATCCTCAGATCATCTTCATGTTGAACTTGCGAGGCGCGTCAGCGGAGCTGATGCCTGCGTCCGACTTGCGGGGCACATACTCAATCTCGATGTTGTGCTTTGTGTTGCCCTTGCCCCGGCTCCAGAGAAACAGCAGCACCAGACAGAAGAGGACGACGCCCAGGAAGGAGATGAAGCCCATGGTGGTGGCGATGATGAGGGTCTTGATGTCGAAGGGGAAAGGCACGGTGGCGCGGGTGCTGTTGGCCTCTCCCTCGCCCGGCTGGTTGGAGATGAAGGCGAAGGTCTTGTTGGGCTGATGGGGCCAATCCGGCGAGTAGCTGCGCACATGCAGGTGGGCAGGCATGGAGTCGTTGCCGCCCGCGTTGGCCGCGATGCACAGGTACGTGCCGTTGTCCTGTACCTGGGCGTAGCGCACCTCCAGCGTGCCGTCGGGGAAGACCGTGAGCCGCCCGTTGCTCTTGGCCGAGACCAGGTGCTTGCGCGGCGAGAGCCAGAGGATGGCGGGCGGCGGGTCCCCATCCGCCCGGCACACGAACTGCACCGTGTGGCCCTCGTCCACGAACACCTGCTGGGCCTTGCGGTCCCGGATGCGGGCGCGGCGGCAGGTGAAGTAATTGGGCAGGAGCACGTCGGGGAAGTCCTTGAACTCCTTGCCCTGGACGAACTCGGGCGTGGCACACGTGGGCTGCTGCCGGTTGAAGTTGAGCCGCCAGCGGCGCCGGAACACCCACAGGAGCCGGCAGTCGCAGGCCAGCGGGTTGGAGTCCAGGATGAGGGTCTCCAGGTTGCCCACCGAGTGGAAAGCCGACTCCTCCAGCGTGGTCAGCTGGTTTCCGGAGACGTTGAGCACGCGCAGGTAGTTGAGGCCGCGGAAGGCATAGGGCTCCACCATGGCCAGCTGCCCGCCCACCAGCTGGATCTCCTGCAGCCTGAGCAGCTCATGCAACATGGAGCCCTCGATGGTGCTGATGGGGTTGTAGGAGAGGTTGAGGAAGCGGAGATAGACCAGGTGGCGCACGGCCAGGTAGGGCACAGCGGTCAGGTTGCAGTGTGTGATGGACAGGGACGTCAGGTTGAGGCCGTAGAGACAGTTGGGAGTCATGGTGTCCAGGTAGGGCCAGTGCGAGATCTCCAACACCTTGAGGCGGTACAGCCTCTTGAAGGAATAGTCCCGGATGGCATTGATGTTGAGGTGCCGCAGCCGCAGGACGATGAGACCGTGCAGGTGGGACAGCGCCTCGGTGGGGATGGAGGTCAGATTGCATTTCTCCAGCGTCAGCTGCTCCAGGCTATTGAGGCCACTGAAGGCTCGGTGGGAGATGTAGACGAGGTCGTTGTCGCCAACCTCCAGTGACTTGAGGTTGTACAGGTCCTGGAACATGTAGTCCAGCAGGATGACGATCTTGTTCTCGCTGATGTCCAGCTTGGTCAGGTTACTGAGGCCAGTGAATACACCCAGGGGGATGAGCTTCAGGCGGTTGCTGCGGAGCCCCAGCGTCCGGAGGTTGAAGAGGTTGTTGAAGGCGCCGGGCTCCACGGCGCTCACGATGTTTTCATTGAGCTCCAGCTCCTCCAAGTGCGGGAAGCTGGCGAACTCGTCCTGGTTGAGCGTTTTGATGCGGTTCTTGCCCAGGTCCAGCAGGCGGGTCTCGGTGGGGATGCCTTCCGGCACCGCCACGAAGCGCTTCCGGTGGCAGAGCACCGCGCGGTCCTGGGCGGAGCACTCGCAGCGGGGCGGGCAGCCCGTGGCCGAGCCTGACAGCACCGAGCCCAGCACCAGCAGGAGGATGGGCTGCCAGCAGGCCAGGAGGGGGCTGGGCATGCTCCTCGCGCCCCCCGCCAGCATCCTCTCACTCACCTGCGGCCAGGAGAAAGCACAGGACAGAGGAGGTGGTTAGAAGACAGTGTTCGTTGGTCCCCTGCCCGGAGCCCTGTGTGCCCCTGTGCCCTCCTGCCCCGTCAGGATGTCCCTGACCCAGAGAGAGAGGCAGGGGTCCAGAGTGGCATATGACACCTGTCGGGGTTGTCAACACAGTGAGGTCCAGATACCCAGGCCAGGGGAACTCCTGCTGATTCCTCCTTGCCCCTTACCCTGCCCAGAGCCCTTCTAAAGGACTGTCCTACATCCCTGGGATCCAGTGGCTTCATGGAAGGGGTGAGGTCACTTCTGGTGATCCTGGAATTGGCACCCTAGGCTGTATCCACCTCCTTTTCATTTTACATTTATAGGCAATGGGACTCCCAGCATGCATCCCACCCCCCCACCTGGCACCCTGAGCTTCAGCTTCCCCTGGTGCTCATCAGGGATAAAGCTAGACCTGCTGAGCTGCCCTCAGGGCTCAGAGAGGGGATCAAAGGGGCTCAAAGGCTGAGCCCTCTAGGAATGGCCAACAGAGCAGCACATGTGGGACCCAGTTGAGAAAGGGCTTTTGAGGCTACTGGGGTCCACCCTCTTGGCCTTCAGCCTGAGCATTTCCCGGCACAGAGACCATGACCCCCTCCCTATCAACAATGTGCTGACCCCAAAGCCAAGAACCCTGGGCAAACAGCATACCCAGTGGTTCCTGCCAGTGTCTACGAGTCTGCTCCCCATGGGGTTTCTGGATCAGTGGAGGGCACCCCCTTTCAGAAAGCCAGGACCCAGCCCTGAGGCCTCCCCATGGAACCTCTGCAACTCTCACAGTCCTCCAGGTCCCCATGGTGACCCACCCAGGCTCCTGAGCTCAGGATCCTGCTCTTCTTTCCTCCAGGAATGCCCCTCCCTCACCTGTGGAAACCCCATTTTCAAGGCCTAACTGAGTCCACTGCTCTGAGAAGCTTTTTCTGATGCCCAGTTGGAAGTGTACTTCCCTCCAAAGAACACCCCCCACCCCCAACCAGGCTTCATCTGTCTGTCTCTCCAGGTTCCAATCACTGTCTTCCGGGTACCAGGGTCCTGTCTGATGGGGGAGCAGTCAGACCCCCAGGGCCCAGAAAGGCACAGGCAGCCCCACATTGTAGCACTGGGGATGGGAGGCTTCTTACAGTTGGGTCCCGAGGAATGTGGGGACTTGGGTGGTGGTGACTAGGGAGATCCGCTTGAGGACAGGCTGCAGGTGGTGTGAGTGAGGGGTGTGCAGGAACTCACCCCCTAGACACAATTACTCTCTCCTCATGAGTTCAGAGGCCATTTGCTCCCACTTTTGCCCAGAATGCTCTTCCCTCCTCCAATGTTCCACTCCATGGGAAATTGGCCCAGCAGAGTACTTAGGGGGTTGGGAGGACTAGTCTGGACTCCCTGAACAATAGAGGTTAGACCAGATGGTCTCTGGAGTCCAAGCCGAAGCCCTTTTGTTCATGGGGTGAAGATCCATCCCACCCAGCCTGGAACCCTTGGGGCTCTGCTGGCATCCACACAGCCCACACCCACGACCCCGAGGGGGCCTCACTGCAGGAAGGGGGTGCTCTGGCAGGAAGGGGATGCTCCGGCAGGGAGGATCCCATCCCTCTGCCACCGCTCAGGGCCCTCTCCCATCCCTCCAAGCTCCTGCCCACGCCTGCCCACAGCCTCCACTTCTAAAGCTACAGGTTCTGTCACCCACACTTCAACACTTAAGGCAGCTGGGGCTTGGAGAGCTTGCAGCTGCCCCAGGACACCCAGCCAGCTGAGGAGGTAGACTGGGGACCAGGACTCTGCTCTGTCAGACTTCAGTGACACCATCCACTTCCCAGTGCTCCAGGGTCTCCCAGGACTGACAGGTGCCCCCTAGTTGTTGATCGACTAAGTGACTGATTAGCCAGAGAGGGTTCCTGGTGTCACCGACATGTTACGAAATCTGCAAGGTTTTGTTATTCTCAAGGGCTTTGTCCACCACCCCCACTTCCCTCATCCCCTCTCATTCTCTCTCCAGAGTTTTCTGCGGTTTGGCCTCTCCCACCCACTCCCATCA
>NW_011494753.1:7710174-7723781 GCF_000754665.1 Bison bison bison
ACACACGCTCCAATGACCCACCAGAAAAGCAAACATCCTGGCAGACGATCAATAAGTAATTGGGATGGCAGCTGGGGCTGGCGTGGTGTGAGCCTGGGGACCGGGAGAGGTAAATAGGACTTTTAGCACCCGGCTCAGGCTGGGGCGTGGTTGGGGGGGGGTGGGGGTGGGGGCTGCTGGAGAGGATGCCAAAGAATGAGAATTGGGGCAGTGAGTGCACAGGGTCCGTTGAGATGTTGGTAAGACCCTCATACAGACAAGAATCCAGCACTGAAGACCCCACCACCTTGTCTCAACCTATGCATCTCCCTCTTCTTCCACCATTCCCCCCAGTGAAGCCACCCAGGCATCCCAGCCTCATCCTGTGCATTCCTGCCCCTAAGCCAGCTCCTTTTGGAGATCTCTCGCAGCCCCAGCAGCCTTTGTGACATCCACCCCAAAGGCCACCTCCTCCCTGAAGCCATCCTTGATCTACTCAATCAAAAATCATCTCTTGCCCACAACTCTGAAGCACCTTATATTTATTAGTAATGACATTATGTAACTGATGTATAACACATCTCATTCTAAAAATGATTTGAGCCAATGGCCAGTAAAATGATATTACAAGATGATAAGAAGATAAAGCTAAAGGAGGCAAGCCAGTCAAGAAAGAATGCCACAAAATCCTGTGTAATGGTAAAAGGTTGGAGCTTCCTAGTGACCTGGGCCAAGAGGGAAATATGCTCCAAAGCTTCAGCACTTGACACCTCTCCTGTGTCATATGTTTAACACTGGGTCAAACCCTCACGGGTGCATTTGTCCCACCTGCTAAGACAGTAAGGTGCATGTGGGAAGATGGTGTGTCTACAGCCTCAGGCCAAGGTGTGGCACGGAAAAGATTCACTGAATGTTCTCTGGAAGGAAGTGTGTGTGCATGAGAGAGTTTTTGCAGGGGTTGAAGTCACTCTGATGAGGCTGACCCTGGAGCGGGTCCACTGAGCAAAGAGACACCTGGGGGATTCAAATGTTGATAAAAAGCGGGTCAGCATTGCTCTGGGTGGCAGACCCAGCAGCTACACCCACAAAGGAATGGACAGTTCCAGAAAGACAAATCCTCCGAATTGCCTCTTCCCTCACCTTTTATGTGTGACTGTCCTGGAAGATGGGGACACTGAGGCCTAAAGGGGCTAAGACGGCTTCCCACGCTGGCACAGCACACTGGGCCTGGTCTCCCCATCTAACACCCCTGCGGGGTCCCTGTCATCAAGGGATGCTGACAGGCTGGTGTCTGAGGGGGTCACCAAACCTGCTGAGTGAGCAACATGCTGCTCCCGTCTGCCCTGGCACCATCAATCCCGCTGGTTACTCCTGCAGCGGCCCAGGAGAAGTGTTTTATATATTTTAATCAGTGTTTTATTTTGGATCCTTGCCCCCTGAAGGGCTTCCCACAAGGGCAAGAGTTTAAAAATTGGCCCAATAAATACAAAGGAAATGAACATGGAAGGCTGGCAGGTGGGCAGACAGAGGAGAGCCATGCCTGGGCCACAGTGCACAGAGCCCACAGCAGCCTGTCTGTGTCCTCCCAACCCCAGAGCGGTAGGGGCGGCCGCGCCATCAGAACTGTGCTGTAGAGGGCCGCCTGCCACTCACGTCGGGGGCAGATGTGCCCCGGCTCTCTTGCTCCCCACACCAGCCACTCACTCCACTGAGTGTCCTGGAGGACTCCTCCCCTCTCTGCCTTTTCCCCAGCTGTGCAGCACAGGGGTGGGGGGCGAGGGGGTGGATGCCAGGGTTCCCTCACAGAAGCTGGATCTTCTCCAGCTAGAAAGTCAACAACATCTTCAAACCCATGTAGGGAATGAAGAGCAGTAGGGCCTCAGACCCCAAAATGCAGCTCTATAGGGGCTGGAAGGATCTGAGGGTGGCATCCCTAGCTGGGGCCTCCCATTGGGGCTGTTCCCCTGGGGCTCCCTGCTAGCTCAGCTGGTAAAGAATCCACCTGCAGTGCAGGAGACCCCATTTGATTCCTGGGTGGGGAAGATCCCCTGGAGGAGGGCATGGCAACCCACTCTAGTATTCTTGCCTGGAGAATCTGCATGGACAAAGGAGACTGGCGGGCTACAGTCCATGGGGTTGCAGAGAGTCAAACACAAGTGAGCGACTAAACACAAATCCTGGGGCTTAGGGTTGGAGGGAGCAGCTGATGGAGACTGAAGAGGCATGGGATGACCCATGGGTGGGCTTGGAAAACCCCTGAGGGAGGTCAGGGGTCATTCTGTCTCCTAAGGCAGCATCTGAGGCCCTTGGGGGTGTGGGCATGCCACCACCACACACCCAGCCCGACCCATGGAAAATGATCAGACGCCCACACTTAGGGAAGGGTGGTACTAGCAGCTGCAGGCCACCTGCTACAGGCCAGGTTTAGGCTTTATCCACACCGTCTTAGAAACCCTCACCCAGCGTTCAAAGAGATATTTCTTGTCCATTTTACAAATGAGAAAGGTGGAGGCTTCCAAAAGGGAATACATCTGACTCTAACTCGGCTCCAAAGCCAGGAGGCAGCAGAGCCTCCTGTTCCTGCGGGTCAGGCTGCCTGTGCCAAGTTACCATGTGAAACAGGACTTCTTTCAGACACACAGGCCAGGCCAGAGCCAGAGGAGGAGGGGCGTGTCCCAGCAGTGCAAGGCCGAGGGAAGGCACTAGAACTTAGGTAGCTGAATACAGGTACATCTGTGTCCATGTGTCGTGTGCTTAGTCACTCAGTTGTGTTAGACCCTTTGCAACTCCATAGACTGTAACCTGCCGGGCTCCTCTGGCCCTGGGATATCCCAGGCAAGAATACTGGAGTGGGGATCTTCCCGACCCAGGGATCGAATCTGGGTCTCCTGCATTTTACCCGCTAACCCAGTGGGGTATGACCTTGCCCCTTAAATCAGACAACTTTCAGAAAATGGTATGTTGAACACACTGAATTTTTTCAGTGTTTCCCCACCATACCATTCTCCTTTGCCTGCTGCCACTGTCTATGCTAGAATCTCACCTAATTTGGGGTCGACTGCAGCAAGGAGGGAAGGTTCAGTTATTTTTGGTTTACGGTATCAATATTTCATGGTGTTCCCACTCAGTGTTCCTCAGGGACCGCAGGGAAATCCCCAGCACATGCAGACATGAGATCCCTCACCACGGAGGCGCCCACTGCCTCCCCAGGATGCGTTGCCCCCTGGGTCCTCAGCCTGGCTGTGTGACCCGGGGCAGCTGTGACAGGTTGCTCCCTCACTGCGGAATGAGGCTGTTTTGTACCGTCTTGTCTTGTCCTGCCACCCTGCGTTTCTCAGGCTGGGTCTGCAGCGGGAGGGAGGAGGGAGACAGACCTGGGACAGGAAACTGAGGGCTTCAGAGAGTCTGCCTTGGGCCCCACTCAGCTCTACTCCCCTTTACTGCGTGCGTGCTAAGTCATGTCCGACTCGGTGCAACTTCATGGACTGTAGCCCGCCAGGCTCCTCTGTCCACATATTGTCCAGGCAAGAGTACTGGAGTGGGTTGCCATGCCCTCCTCCAGGGGATCTTCCCCACCTGGGGATCAAACCTGCATATCTTACGTCTGCAGCATTAGCAGGCAGGTTCTTCCCTGGTGGCTCAGACAGTAAAGCGTCTGCCTGCAATGCTGGAGACCCAGGTTTGATCCCTGGATCGGGAAGATCTCCTGGAGAAGGAAATGGCAACCCACTCCAGTACTCTTGCCTGGAGAATTCCATGGACGGAGGAGCCTGGTAGGCTACAGTCCATGGGGTCGCAAAGAGTTGGACACGACTGAGCGACTTCAATGTCAATGTCAATGTCTTTACCACTAGCGCCACCTGGTCAAAAGTCCTGGGCCATGAGCACATCCTGTTCCCACCACCACACCTTGAGGTGGGTCAGTTACTCAGAAAGGGACTTAGGCAGGGTCACCGAAGGTTGGAGGCAGGTCAAGGTCTAGCTTCTTTGTGACTTGCCCTGTCCCCAAATCCCTGCCTCTCTGAAGTCCCTTCTTTGCTTTCAGCTCCAGGACAGAGTAGCTGGATCCATGTCATGAAATGATAGAGCACGTTTGTGGTAAGTGTGCCTGTTCAGAGGCAGCCATGACCACGTGGCTGAAAGTAGGGTAAAGTGGGGCTGGAGTGAGGCCCGTCTGGAAAGCCCCTGAGGGCCGCACCATCCTGGAGTCTTGTCCCACAGCAGTGGTAAACCATCTGCCTATGCCTGGAGGTCTCCCGCTCAGCCTTCAGAATCCAGCTCAGGGGTGTTTCACGCCAAGCTGCTCTTTGCAAGTCCCCAGGAAGAAGGGATCACTTCTAGGAGGAGGGGGTCCCTCTGGATCTTGGGTGCCCCCACACCAGACCCTGCTGGTGTGCTGACCTCTGTCCCTTTCTCCCTCTGCTGGAGCTTCTGCTGCCCCCCCCCCACTTCTGGGTCCCCCAGATGGACAGTCCACAGTGCAGGGCTGAGGCTGATACAGCTCAGGAGTGCCAGGCCCAGCTTCAAGGGACAGAGGGCCTCCTGCCCCCACCACAGCTGCTGGGCCAGCTTCCCAGGACAGCTCCCAACTCCTGGTCTCGGCTCTTTATAGAGGCCTCAGGGAGGAGGTGTCAGGCTGAAACCCAGACACATTTCTACCGGCCAAGCGCGGGGCAGAAAGGGTGGCATTTTCAGCCAAGAGAACGGTGAGGGCAAAGATGTGCAGGGTGGAGGCGACTGATGTCCTGGAACCTTTGAGAGCATCTGAGGGCTCCTAATTGCTTCTCTCCTACCCCAAATCCTGACCCAGGTCCCTGGACTCCTTTTAAAGATCCTCCATTCTGCCTTTCCAGGGCTAATCCCTGCTGAGGTGTGAATGGCTGATAATGGCTTAAGGTGTGAGCTGCTAATGGGGGGAACTTGGTCTTCCCTGGCCAGTCTAATCCTGCAGGGCTCTGCTGAGAGCCAAGGGAGGGCAAGGGTTGCCTCCCGGCACAGGGGGGTGGGGACACAGGAAACTCTGAGAGGAGGGGTGAGCACCCAGGCTGAGTTCTGGCAGGAGAAATCGGGACGACTGAGGCTGGCGGGCAGGCAGCTGAACCTCAGCTGTGCATCCGTCCATCTGTCTCCTCTGGGGCTGGTCAGCCCACCCTTTCCCTCTCCCTCTCCTCTTTCAGCTGCCACCCCCCTGGGAGAGAAAAATCAACCTGAAAGAAAATTGAGGTCATGTCCTTTGTCATGTGTAATTCTTTATTTTCCTCTAGCTCTTGGTTCCAGCAGAGTTGCTGGGCTCCCAGGATGTGTGTGTGTGTGTGTGTGTGTGCGTGTGTGTGTGTATGTGTGTGTGCGTGTGCGTGTGTGTGTGTGCACGCGCACACGCACGTGCGCGTGTGTGCAGGCCCCTGGGTGGCCTGTGTGGGTGTCTGGGCCTGTAGTCTCTCCTCCCGCCACTGCCACCAGCCCCATCTCCCAGGTACGCTCCCAAAGTTGCTCACCTGGCCTCTCAGCCACGGCTGGGCTGGAGGGTGCTGCCTGGGCACAGTGTGGCTGCCCGCCCATTTGCTAGGGCAGCTGCCCCTGTACGGCCCTGGGCAAACACTGTGCCACCTAAGGGAGGGACGCTCCTGCCCACCCCATTGCCTACCCCTCCAAGCACAGCTGGTCTCGAGAGCTGCCAGCCTTCTGGCCAGCTCGCAACCCCAGGCCATTTGTGGGATAAATTATGAATTTTAATTGTCAGAGCATCTTAGTGTTTAAAGGCTTCTATATATAGGCTTTGCCATCCTGGAGCTGCTGGCTGGGTGGGGAGGAGCCAGGGTGAGGCAGGGCCACTTCTGGGTGGGCAAACGGTCCTGGGCTCACAGGTCCCTAGCCGGGTCTCTGGCCAGGGCACCCTGCCCTACCGTGTGGTCTTGGGTGAGTCCTGGACCACTCTGGACTCTGCCTGTCCTTCCACAGGGTTGTTCCGAGGTGAGAGAGCTGGCCTGGGGGAGGCAGGAGGGAACCACTGACTCTGGGAAGCGTCCGTGTTGTCTGCTGCGGGCCTGCCTGAGTGGACAGCACTCCCGGTTGGCCCGGTGCTACCCCAGAATTGAGGAGGGGCAGGCAAGCACCCATGTGGCAGCCTGATGGGGCTCAAGGAAAGTGCAGGTCATTCACCCCCAAAACTCCCTTCCCATCTCTCTCCAGGCCTGGATCCCCACTCAGACCTTCAGGGACAGGAAGGTGCCCCTGAAGGACTTGGGCCCCCTCCACCGCCCAGGCCAGGGGCCCCTTGGGAAGTGCTTAGCAGACACACCTGCCTCACCTCCCCTCAACGCCGCCCCCCTCCTCCAAGCCGGCTTTGTGGGGCACCCAGGGCCCTCTCCCAGTGCTCCAGTCTTGGAGGCTCGTCTACCTTGGGAACTTCTCAGGCTGGCGCATTTCAGGCATTGGAGGTCTGAAAATCAGCCAGTCCCTCCCTGGGAGGGTCACCAGCCTTGGGTTTGAGAGAGTGGGCAGGTCACAGCCTGAGAAACCCAGGGTGGAGATGGGGGAGTGGAGGGAAGTGGTGGATCTAATTGTGGGGTCTGAAGGTCAGAGACCTCATAAAAATGATGATGATGATGATGATGACGACTAGAAAAACCCTAGGAGAGGGCTTTTGGTGTGCTGGGTATTATTCCACGTACTCTACCTCTGAAAATTAACTTTCCCTCACCACAACCTGCTGAGGTAGGTCCCATTATTGTTCCCATTGTGCAGATGGAAAAGACAGAAGCTCAAGGAAGCTGTGTAACTCGCTCAAGGTCACAAAGAGGTTCTGTTGGTCCTGACCATTCTCATATACTGCCTCTCTCCAAATCAGGTTCAGGGCTGCTGAGCTACACAGTCGCAGGCAAGTGGCTTTATGTCTTGGGGCCCTAAACTCCTCATTTAGAAAAGGGAAGGGCAGGGGTGAAACTGCTCTCACAGGGCTGGCGGCAGAGAATTTGAGGAGAAGGAAGGGAAGAGACATTTATATGCAGCACATTAACTAAATGCTTTGCAGACTGACCCACCAACCCTCATTACATACCCTATGATGGAAGTACCATAAGCCCCATTTTACTGATGAGGAAACTGAGGCCTGAGAGCATCAGTGACTTGTCCAAGGTCCTACAGCACCTCGGGGTTGGGATTAGGGAAGAGGCCCGGCCTCCTGACAGCAGCCACCTTCTCTCCCCAACACCTTAGCCTCTCCATTCATGGTGTGGCCAGGTCAGGGACATTTGAAGGTTTGCGTTTATTCTGCCCTGGAAAAGACTTAAAAACCACCCCCTAATACATCACAAACCAAGGTCCAGTGAGGTATTTATAACATGGGACAGGCAAACTATAAATAAAAACCCTTGCCTTGTCTTGGCACTGACTGTTCAAAGCTCTCTCTGTTCAACTGAATCTTGGCCAACCTCTTGCCAAAGTCTATTTTCCCAACCCAGTATATATACTAATTTCAGTATCAAGTTCTGCCTAGTCACAACTGATGCCATCACCTGGCTGTGTGTTCACGAGAAGCCCAAACTTGGGAGGGCCCGGGCATCTCTGCAAATCTCTCAGGTTGCAAAGCAGAGGGTGCAAAGGGCCCAGTGCAGGCCCATAAGGTGGAGCCAAGACCCTGCATGGAGTCACAGAGGAGGCCCATTCAGTTCAGTGCATGAGCACTAGGTTACTTCAGTCATGTCTGACTCATTGTGACCCTATGGACTGTAGCCCACCAGGTTCCTCTGTCCATGGGGATTCTCCAGAAAAGAACACTGGAGTGGGTTGCCATGCCCTCGTCCAGGGGATCTTCCCAATCCAGAAATCGAACCCCTGTCTCCTGTGGCTTCTGCATCGCAGGCAGATTCTCTACCTCTGAGCCACCAGGGAAGCCCCATTCAGCTCAGTACAACAAATCAAATGGAAGATCAGAAGGCTCAGCCTGGAAGATGTGCCTCAAGAGATAATGAGTGAGCAGACTGTCATGAGAGGTATGCAAGCAGAGACTGTGGACCATAGACACTGTAGAAGTCTTCTCTGCTGGGCCCACACTTCAGCAGCCCCTCTTAGCTCTGAGATACCCCCACCTTCCACCCTAGTCAAGAGAGCTGACATGGCCAGGTCCCCAGCCTCATCTGCAGCCCCATGCTGGACCAGACAGAGGGAGCCTGCTGCCCAGGCCCCCACCTACCCCACTCCCAGAGCCATGAGCAGGTTCCCTGCAGAGGGAAGCAGAGGAGGTGGTAGAGAGAGATTAATTCCCCGAAATGGGAAAAAATAGAAAAACACACACACACCACACACCCTAATAACATGTAATAAGAGGTTGGAGATGAGGAACAATGCCCTGGTAATGTCACCCTGGCGGCAATCAATTTGGGTGTCACATGAAATAGGCATAATTATTCCGCCAGCCCCATCGCTCGTCTCTAACCAGCTCCAGGGGCCCGGGCCCAGGCGGGGAAAGCGGTGCGGAATCAATTGTTGGTGCACCAGGCTGGTAGAGGGAGCTGCTCCAAATTAGCTTGCCGGCCCCGTGTGGCTCAGCCCCTGAGGGCAGGCAGGGGCTTGGGGGCCTTGCAAATGCCCAGGAGCCACCTTGTTCAGCCAGCCCTCACTTGCTCAGTGGGCAGGGGCAATCAGGGAGGACTTTCCAAGGAGGTGGGAACGGAGGAACACAGATACATGAGTTCACTCCTCGGGTCACCAAACTCTTACTGAGCACTCAGCCAGGCCAAGCCCCACACCAGGTGCCAGGGGTTTATCAGGGGGCTCTGCATTGTTAAAATGATGAAGCAAACTCTCCCTCTACCTCCCAAGCTGGGACCACCCTGCCCATCCGGTGGGTGAACACAGTGCTGCTAGGATTCCTTTGGCTCTAAATCTGCAGGGACTTGAGCGCTCCCTGTTCCTCCTTCATTCTCACCCACTGGGGAGAACTCCCTGACTGTTCTTCCCCATCCCTGAGCTTGGGGTTTGTATGGACAACATCTCAATACCTGGGAAAACTGAGGTGCACAGGGAATGACTGCTTAGTGAGCATCCATTACCCACTGGCGGTTGCCTATCTCAACCCCCATTTCATACACTAGAAACTGTGAATTTCAGAAATGCAAATCAAGGCCACAACATAAAATCATTCTACACTCATTCAGTCAGTCAAATTCAAGATGTCTGGGACGTCCCTGTAAGAAGGCCTGTGCTCTGCAACAAGAGAAGCACCAGAGTGAGAAGCCCTCGCGCCGCAACGAAGAGTAGCCCCCACTCACCACAACCAGAGAAAAGCCTGCACAAAAGCAATGAAGACCCGGCACAGCCAAAAATAAATAAAAGATTTTTTTTAAGATGTCTGGCCATATCGAGTGTGGGTGAGTGTGGGGAATAATGGGGATACTCATCTCCTGCTGGGGGAGGCATTAATGGCCCAACCAATTTGGGAAGCGCTGTGGCACATTTCCTAGTGAAGCTGACAGTGAACACGACGTGTAGTCCAGCAATTCTGCTCCTAGCTGTGTGCCCCCAGAGATGCTCTGCATGTTGTCTCAGGGAAGGGACCAGAAAGTTCACCGTGGTATTGTTTGTAAGAGCAAAAAGGGAAACAGCCCACATGCCCGTTAATAGAAGAAGGATAATATACTGAAGAATAAATGCAAATAACAGAACATTATGCACCAGTGAAAATGAATGAACTACACCTATCATTATTTGCAACAATATAGATGAAGCTTAGGCATACAACATTGTTCTTCAATGTTTTTTCTTAAAAGCAAATTCCAGAGGATGGCACAGTTTCCTGTTCCTTTTACAGAGTTCAAAAATAACTAAAACGGAAAAATTTCTCTATATTAAACTATGATTTTTAAAAGGTAAGGGAATACTAAATAGATCATTTAGGGTAGTGGTTGCCAAGGGATGAGGGAGAAGAAACACACAGTAGATGTATATTGCTATTAAAGTGCTGGTGTTCAGGTTGGGAGGAGGGTCATGATATTCATTATATTAGTAGTAGTAGTAATACTAAATATATTAACTAATTAACAGGCCATGCCTGCACCAGTGAGCAAGAGTCCCAGACCAGAGGTCAGGAAGAAGGCATTCTAGACTGAGCCCCATGCTTGTAAGCTGGGGATTTGGGGGAAAGTCATTCTGCCTCTCTGGCCCTCCATTTTTTCTTAGCTATAAAATCAAATCTCTGTACCACCTACAAGGCTAAGACAGAGAGTACATCACTGATACTAGGAGTAATAGCAGTTCTGGAGAATTTACTGTGTACTCTTCTAAATGCTTTGCACATATGAACACACACAGTTTTCATAATGGCCCTCTGTTATCCTCACTTTATGGATAAGGAGGCCAAGGCCCAAAAGACTAAGTATCAGTAACTTGCTCAGAGTCACAGAGGTAGGCAGTGGGAGAGCTGAGATTTGAACCCAGGCATCTGCTTCCAGGGACCAAACTCAACAGCCTCACTCACGATAAAATGACATTGAAGGAACTGAATGCACACGAGGAGAGGACTGTTGTCAGAACAGCTCTACTGGGTCCACAGAGCCCAAGGAAAGTCACTCAACACAGAAACAAAGGGCAGCATGCTTCAAATGCATTTGGAAATGAACTTGCCTTCCCACACTCTTTCTACCAAAAAACAGTCCCTGGTTCTAGAATCCTGCTCTTTATGTCTCTGCCAAATCTTCTATTGCCTCAAGAGATACCCAGCCCCTCTGTCTTCCTAGAGGACCCCTGACTGCCGCAGCCCCCCAGGAACAAATCCCATCCTTCTCTGAGTACCCATGTGTACTACTGAATACCCTGCCGGGGCCTCCCCAGCCCTGCCTGGGGCATCCTTGATGTCCTCCACCTCTGCCATCCACAGGCTGAAGATACTGTGTCTCCTCCAGGTGGTTTTAGCCACCAGAACCAGCTGCTCCCTGGTGCCTCCCAGAATCTTCCCTATCCTAGAGGCCAGGCAGGGGAGCCCTGGGGCTGGGTACAGGATTGCCTGGAGTGTTCAAGGCAATCCATGGGGGCCATGGGAGGGTCTAGTCCAGGGCAGAGCAGGCATCTCAACCGGGATGTGCAGAATAAATGTATGGATGAATTGGTACAATATTAGATGCAAACCAGGTACTGTGGGTGACTGGGGGAAGAGGGTCAGTGACGGGGAGCAGTCAGGGAGGCTTCCTAGAGGAGGAGCCAGGAGAAGAGAAGACCTTCTAGGTAGAAATGCTGAAGCAAGCCAGGTGATGGGGGGATATGTAAAGGGACTGTTGAGAATGGGACAGAGAGCCATCAGTAGGTAGCCATCAGGAGGCAGGAGGTCCCTGAGGAGAGCTAAACTAAGAGACCCCAGCCAGCAAAACCAAGGCTCTGGCTCTGAAACCACACACCTATGGCCTCCCTGGCCCTTCTCTAGCCCCATAGGACCCACTTCCTCAACCCCATGTCTGACACACTGCCTCACACTTCCTCGGGACCCTGTGCAAATCACTGCACTGTCTCATTTCTCAGCAGGAATGAATTTCCCCACCCTCCAGACCCTGCTCACCATTTGCTTTGGTGGCACCCAGAGAGCAGACCAGATGAACCATCACTGGTACCAGGCATCCTGTCTGGCTTTATGCTGAAAAATGACCCACCCTCACAAGACTTTTTTTTTTTTTTGTATCCCGCTGGAATTTGGGTCTTAGGAAATAATATCTAATATAGGAAAAATGGGTACTCAGAGGCAGGGGATGGAGAAACTGATCTCTAGGATCAAAGAAGATTACTGCAAGGGTAGGGTGGTCTCTCTATTGTCCTCGGCCCACAGACTATGATGCCTTGGCCCTGAGCACCCAGCCATCCCCCCAAACCTGGCCCCTTGCACTGGGAACCCACTCTAACTCCAGGCACGGGGGAGTACTGCCGCCTTGACCAAGCCCTACCCAAAGCCCACCTTACACTTAAACTGGCAGGGAGTGGGAGAGTGGGCGGAGACAACAAGAATACCACAAGGGGACCGCCCTGGCCTTTGCTAAGCCTCCTTCCAGGAGGGGCCGCTGGGTGCTGCCCAGCGCCCCTCTCTGGGTTCCGAGGAGTTCTTGGCCTCTCCCTCCTGCCCCCTAATCCCTGCCTCCCACCTCAGGCCATGGGGAGAAGGCAGGAAGGGCAGGCAAGAGCTGTCCCAGCAGACTGGGTACTGGTGCCTTCCCAGAGGTGTGAGCACTCGGCCCCTCCTGGCCACACAAGGACAAAGGGTCTGGGAGCAGCTGACCCTCCCTTCCCGCACAGCACTCCTCGCTGGGTGTGGGGAAGCCTGGATGCCCGGGCTTATTGCTCCCTGGGCATGGGAGGCACCGGTGCTGAAGCCATCGGCACAATGACCAGCAGGGCTGAGCCGGAGCCACGGGCCAGGCAGGGCTGCGCACCCTCCGGCCCCGAGAGCACAGGAGGGCTGAGGGAGGGCCGGCTGGCAGAGAAGGGTCTTGCCCAGATGGTACTGCCCCCACCTCAGGGCTTCCTGCCCTTCCACCCCTCCAAGGCAGAGCTGCTGCCAACCTCCCAGATGCCCCAACTCCCCTACCCCAACCCCAGGACCTTTGAGAACAAAGAGGAGATGCCGGTACAACCAGGGCTAGATGGAGCTGGGCTGAGACTCAGGGCAAGAGACAGGAGGGGACTGCCCACTGGGCCTGGCCCCACCCCTCTTCTACGCGGGATCCGCCTGGAGGTGCCAGGGGAGTAGGAAGCCCACAGCCCACCTTACAGAGGTGGGGAGAGAGAAGGAGTCCCCTTCCTTCTCAGCCGGGTCCTACCTGCCACCAGCTGTGCTTCAGAATGAAAAGTGGGGCAGGGGGGAAGTGAGAAGCTGGGGCTGAAGACAAAGGGGAGGCTCCTCAATGGTTCCTGGGTCCCCCTCAACCCCAACTCCCTCTCCTCCATTCCTCTAACCCCCGGTTTCCCCTCTCCTCCCCCTCACGGGCAGGAGCTGGAAAGGGGCTGCTCCTAACCATTAGGGGAGCCAGGAGGCGCCCAGCCCCGTACCCGTGAAGAAACCTGGTCCCTGACCTGCATCCACCGGCATCCACAGGGGTGCCTGGAGCAGATTTGGGCTGCCTGGGGGTGTCTGGGGTCTATGGTAAGAGGCAGTCACCCAATGCTGAGCAGGGGGCTTACCTGCCAGGACGCCCAGTGCTCAGGATGGGAGGAGGGTCAGAGGACGAGCAGGACGGGGACCCCTCCCCAGCTCCGGGGTCCCAGCTAGCCAACCTGGAATCTGTTGCGGTGGGAGGAGCGGGAAAGCTTCATTTCTGAGGCTTCAGGGGGGCGGTCAGATCTGAGACCCCGAAGCGGGTCTGGGAGACGCCAGGGTGCCCCAAGACCCAAGAGGGCACAGCCCGGGCCGACGGCGGCCCCCAGGGGCGCTCGCCGCGGGGCTGCCTACTCGGGGCTGGGCCTCGGCCGCCGGGCTCACCTGCATTTCGGGCGCGCCGTCCGTCCGCTCGGCTCGTTCACCAATCGCATGTCTTCCTTGCCGGGCCCCAGCCCCTGCCCAGCCCCCTCCTCCGTCTCCTCCTCCTTGCCCGACACCTCCGCCCGGCAGTCCGCGCGCCCTCGCGGGGCTAGCCGTCCGTCTGTCTGCCCCACGC